>NW_006799986.1:99488-116890 GCF_000485575.1 Poecilia formosa | reverse complement strand
CAGAACCAGGTGAATCAGAACCAAATTAACCAGAACCGGGTGAATCTCAAACTGCCACTAGACGGGTTCTGGTCCTGGTTCTGGTTGAACAGATTTACCGACAAAGATGTTTTATTATCTTAAATCTAAATGTTTATATTGTTTTACAGTTTTGCTTAATTATTCCTCTGAACTTTGATTCTGAATACTCCAATCAATGATTAATCGATTACTAAATTAGTTGCCCATTCTTCCGGTAATAAATTAATCGGTTCAGCTCTGATATATTTACAGGAACTTTTACGGTCAGTCAGTGATTTAATCTAGATTATAATCCCATTGGCAGCCCATGTTGTCTGGGACCTCAAGAAGATGACTTTAATCATCATGATGGAACGTTTCATGGTTTAAAGACCCAGGGCTTCTAAAGCCTTTATCTTGGTACCGGTACCGGACCGACTGGACCTCTTTAGAACCGGCCTGCAGCTAAATGTGGCTGAATGTCAAACGTCTCAGTTGAACTTGTCGATGTTTTCAGGCTGTTGTCTTCAGTTTTTCTGGTGTGGTTCCTGTGGATGAAGCAGTGTGAATCTGCTGCTGCTGGTTCAGACGATCTGATCCGTTGGTTCATGCGGTTTTTCCGTGATTACCCTGAAAGTCTCACCGCAGCGTCGCCAGACTAACAGACCAAACCTTTCAGGTTCTCTGTTCTGCTTTATTTACACTCGAATACGTTGCAAACTGTTGTGTAAACATCAACTCTTCCTGTAACCGGATTATCAGATTTATTCTGACCCCCTTCAGCATCCTGAACAAAAGCTATAATCTGACACATTTCTAATATTCAGCCGTAAATCGGGTCAGCTCATCTAATCCATGCTGCTTCCTTTCATGTCCGCCGCTTTCTTCTCAACCAAAGGCTGTGAAAACCCAGAGACCAGGAGAAACTCCATCCTGTAAGGAGTACGAACCTAAACATCATCGACGAAAACATAACAGGAAGTAGAAACGACCACAAACTGCAAGCTCAGCAGGTTTTAGTTCTTTAAAGCAACAACAGAAATAAATAAATAAAATGTATAATATAATCAGAGACCTCATTCAGAAACAACTCAGACATCCAACTAAAAAAACAACCAACACATCCAGCTAATTAAGGAAAACAACCAATCAACATAAAAACATCCATCCAACCACAGGAAGTAGTCGGTGGCCCAGCCACAGGAAGTAGTCGGTGGCCCAGCCACAGGAAGTAGTCGGTGGCCCAACCACAGGAAGTAGTCGGTGGCCCAGCCACAGGAAGTAGTCGGTGGCCCAACCACAGGAAGTAGTCGGTGGCCCAGCCACAGGAAGTAGTCGGTGGCCCAACCACAGGAAGTAGTCGGTGGCCCAGCCACAGGAAGTATTCGGTGGCCCAGCCACAGGAAGTAGTCCGTGGCCCAGCCCCAGGAAGTAGTCCGTGGCCCAGCCACAGGAAGTAGTCCAGGAGACTCTGTGATTGGCTGCGTGGAGCCGCTGGACCGGAGGACCTCCTGAGCCTATCCGAGTCCGGCTAACATGACGAGTCTCAGATGATGAAAACTGTCTGACATCATGAAAGGCCCCTGCATGGATCCCTTTAATGATATTAACAGGAATCCACCACATTAACACACAGCTGGAGGTCAAATGAACAGGAGAAACAGATAAATAACCCGCGATGTGTTTTATCATGAGGAGTCTGACATGACCTCAGAGTCACCTCAGCTGTGGTTGTTTTATTTTGACAGGGCTTTTCCCTGATGTTGGAGGCGGCTACTTCCTGCCGAGGCTGCGGGGGAAGCTGGGCCTGTTCCTCGCCTTGACGGGCTTCCGGCTCAAAGGACGGGACGTCCAGCGCGCCGGCGTCGCCACTCACTTTGTAGAGTCTAAGAAGGTGAAGCAGCTCCAGCTAGCGGAGACGCTAACGAGGGTTGAACGGGTCTGAGTCGGGCCGGCGCTCTGCGGTTTGGGCCAGATGTTGAGTCAGTGGGTGAATCAGGGTTTTTACTGTAGTGGTGCCAACTGGTCCTGACAGGCCCGGCGGCCAGGTGTGGGTCAGAGCAGCGGGCGGCAGAGGACAGAGCGTCGGCCGGATGGTTCTGCTGGGGCTCTGGATCAGAACCAAGCCTGTTAAAATGAATCACAGGACGAAGATCTGACTCCCCACTCTGTCACTTCATATTTACATCCCATAAGAACATTTTTATCCAGACTGAACGCTTCCTGTCTGAGCTCTGAATTAGCTTTCATTTGATAAATGTTGGGATAATAAGACAGAATGTTTTAGGTCAGTTTTCAGTCTGGAAGCCATCTTGGAACCACCTGGCTAAATGTTGGGGCACATCGTCCACCTGGACTCCCATTTGGACCCGGTACAGTTGGGATGGTACAAGAGCAGCGACTCTGGTGGCCATTAAGCCCAAACAGTTTCAGTCTCATCAGACCAGGACATTTCTCCAGAAATCAAGGTCTTTGTCTCTGAGGACTGAATACTGTGTTGGTGTAGCGCTTTAGAGTTAGCAGTGCTAATGTTTATGATTAGTGCTTTAGGGAACTAAAGCACTAATGCTAATGCTAAAGCGCTACACCAGCTACACCGGTCTCCATCCTGACCCGTTCCCAGGATGTTTGCACTTAGACATAGATTCTCCAAAACAGTTTAAAGTCACGGTAACGTTGGTGCAAACTTCTAAGTTTGACAAAAGTTTTAAAAAAATCAAATTTTCTTTAATCCTAACAGAGCAAAAACAGGAACGCTGTAATGTCGGGGATGTTGGCTTGTTTCTGTTTTCTGATGTTTATGTAAATATCTGGTTTCATCTGTATGTCGCCTGTGAAACACGCCATCAGATTGGGTTCTAATAAAAATCAATCAGTCAAATTGTATTTGTATAGCACATTTCAGCCTCAAGGCAAAAATGTGAAGTTTTGTTTGGTAGATTCCAGAGCTGGAGCAGCGGCTCGTTGGCCTGGAGTCTCCATCGGACTCAGACGTCTCCCGACTGCTGGAGTCCTTCCAGACGCAGGTCAGAGGGTTAAAGATGCTGCTATGCTGTTTTCACTCATTCATTTACTTCATGGATTTTTAAATGTTTTTTACCATCGGGCGGTTTTGTATCTAAAGTCGTGGTTTTGTCCACAGAGTGATCTGGACTCTGATAAACCGTTCGCCTTGGACAAACATACATCTGATATTGACAGGTGAGTTTTTACAGTGTGATAACTGACATGTTGCATTGAACCAGTAGGTGAACTGGTGGAAACCCTCAGTGGTTGGTGTGAACTGGTTCTCCTCCCAGGCTGTTCGGCTCCAGCAGCGTGGAGGGAATCCTGCAGAACCTGAAGGCCGACGGCTCCGAGTTCGCTAAGAAGCAAGTTGAGGTTCGTCTTTAAGGCTGATTTACACTCAGAGGAGAGAAAGTGGCAGAAACCTGCTGCCAGAGGAGCTGCTGACCCCCTGCAGGTCGGCGCTGTGCAGCAGCGTCGGGCTGAACTGGGACCATGTTCAGCTCTAAAGTTCTGCTGTCGTAATTACTAACCCAGTTTGGGGGTTAGGGTTGGTTTGGGTATTTTTGTGTTCAGGTAAATAAAACCGTTTCTTATTCACAAAGACAACTCTGGACGTCTTCTGTGCCTGATTCCAGCAACATTAATAATCCAATATTATAATTTTTCTGTCGTTTTTACTGCATCAGAGTGTCTCTTCAGAACCGAGCCGGGACAATAACTGTGTTGATTCTGGTTCTGATCACGGTTTGTCCAGATTCTGTCCAGAATGTCTCCCACTTCGCTGAAGGTCACCTTCAGGCAGCTGCAGGCCGGCGCCGCCATGAGCCTGCAGGACGTGCTGGTGATGGAGTACCGGCTGAGCCAGGCCTGCATGGTGAGAACCGGAGAGTTCTGCAGCGTTTTAAACTCAGTCTGGAGACGTGACGACTTCTCTGGCCCGGCCGCTGGATTGTTGTCGGTGTTAGTAAACTGTCGTCTGATTGGTTTGTTTCTGCCGTTCCAGAGAGGCCATGACTTCTACGAAGGCGTTCGGGCAGGTGAGTTAGCGCTGCGCTACGCTGAGCGCCAGCGACTACGTCCCGCTGCTCTGTAGAGTCTGTAGGATGTTGAAGAACCCAGGACAGAACCTGGGGAACTCCGCAGATAAGATAGTAAGAGCAAATTAAATTGGTGCCAAAGGGTTGTAGTGTTTCTAGAGCAGATATAATTTTAAATGAATGTGGTGCTCTAGTGTTAGCTTATGTTGATGTAAGCATTTAGGATTAGTTTCTGCTACATGTTTGAATAGCCACTTAGCATTAGCTTCTGCTAAATATTGTGTTTGTGTAGCACTTAGCATCAGCAGAGCTAATGTTTATGATTTGGGCTTTAGGGTTAGTTAGCGGCGCTAACCACTGGTTCTGGTCCAAAGAAATCCACTCCAGTTCAGTCCAGTTTATTTTTTATTACAGTTGAATTTACAGTAAATTATCATGTAATTCACAGTCCAGTTTAAACCCAGTTACAGATTTTCACCAGTTGGATCCGGTTTGTTCCAGTTGTGCTCGTTGTTCTCTTCGTTTCCATCAGATTCAGATTTCAGTCTAAAATCAGCCTGGAGGGTTTATCAGATCTCGCTCTCGCGTTGCTCCTCGCCGCCGTTAAGCGATCTGCTGCTGGTCACGCGACCCGGTTAAATGTCAGGAATCTCTCTGCCTCTCCAGTTCTGATCGACAAAGACCAGAACCCGCGCTGGAGGCCGCCATCACTGGACCAGGTTTCTGACCGCTTCGTGGACGACTGTTTCGCCTCGCTGGGGGAGAAGGACCTGAGGTTCTGACCAACCCACCGCCGGGCCTCGTCTGAACCATCAGAACCAGACTCCTGGATCGGAGCAGCTCTCTGGAGCCAGCAGAGGAAGTGACCTCACCGCTGAGTGCTTTATGACATTTCCCCTGGGTGTTTGCTGATGCCACTCGGATCGCGCTCATCTGTTTCCTGGTTTCTCTCTCCAACACAAACATTCGTGATTTAGTTATTTTTTAATTATTAATAATGCAGCAACAGGATTTACTAGTGACTGTAGAGAAATCAAATATAGTTTCATTAAACTGAAATCTGTTTTCTGGTTTATTTCTAATCAGCTAATTGTTCTGTGGTGAAACCACTTCCCCAAACATGGCGTCTCCATCTCTGCATTATTTATGAGTCAGAAAGCAATAAAAAAGTTTATTACATAGCCAACATTTTTTCAAGGTAAAAACAGGAAGTGATGTGTTTGCTTGTCTTATTTTAAAGTTTAATTATTGTCTGCTGCTCACCGGATCCTGGAATGTGATCAAAATAACTGAAAATAAATCAAATAAAATCATAAACAGCTTCATTTATGGTATCAAAACCAGAAATGTGCGCCAGTCACAGCATTCCTATCGCAGCAAACTAAAACTTTAGCATTAGCTTCAGCCGCTAACTTCTTGGTAACCATCCCCCTGCCCGACGTTGGTCCAGTTTCTCCAGACGTGAAGCTCTGGTCCGTCTGTCCAGATGGTTTCTCCAAGCTAAATATTTAGCTTAGACAGAGATCTGTTATCCCCAAACTAAACATTTAGTTTTCGTATTAGTTAGCAAGCTAAATATGTAATTTAGTTACTAAGTATTTAGTTTGGCTGTAAAATTAGTTTGTCATCTTAATATTTAGCTTGAGATTTATTAGCTGCAAGCTAAATATTTAGTTTTTTAAATTATTAGTTAGCAAGCAAAATGTTTGTTACTAAACCTTTAGTTCTTGATCTAAATATTTAGCTTACTAAATATGTGTTAACAATCTAGATTTACTCTTTGAACCAAATTAGTTTGCTATCTGAATATTTAGCAAGCTAAGCTAAATATTGTTTGCTAAATATTAGCTATCCTAAATATTTCATTTAAAAGTATTTAGTTTGTTTTCCAGTCACAGCTGTCCTGATGCTCCGAGCCCCAAGCATCAGCCTTCCACCGCCGTGCCTGGAGTTTGGCCCGTCTCCTTGTCCTGGCAGCCATTTTGTTTTTTTTGGGACGTTTGCTGCTTCATGTTGGTGAATCAGTGAAATGGAAGGTGTGTTTACGTCCTGCTGGCAGCTTCCTGTTCTCACCTCACAGGTGAGTCTCACCTGAAGCCGTTTTAATGCTTCCTCCACCGTAAAACTGACGCTCTGCAGCTGTAAATCCTTCTGTTTGTCCTTCGCTCAGCCTGACCTTTGACCTGCTCTAAAGCAAACACTCAGGCTGAAGGCATGACTTGTTTATTGGCAGCAGATTTTCCACATGCTGACGGTTCAGCCTGGAGGAGAGGAGGAACCGTTCCTCCTGATATTCACTCACTCCTCTCATCATGACAACCAAAAACTGAAAACAATCATCGACCGTCTCAACGTCCGACTTTATTTACCTCAAAACATTAAATATTGTAATTAGTGGGAAATCTTTAGTCAAACCAAAAATAAAATTTTATGAAATCATAATTTTTAGGCAGGTTTGTGGAACTGGCCCTTTAAAACCTCCAGGGTTTAGTTCTGCAGGTAGGAAACTAAAGGTGAGCAGAAACTACAAAACTAAAATCTGAAAATGTTCAGTTTGTAAAGTTACAGTCAAAAATTAACAGCAATAATTAATTTATTCTGTCAGAAAAAAAGGGTTAATTTTTCAAAGTCTTATTTTCACCATAATTTATTCAGAAATGTGAGTTTAGTCAAATTAAATACTTAATTTTAAAACTTTACTAATTTGGAGCTAACAAATATCTGTCAAAGAAATTTTTTAGTTAGCAAACTAAATATTTAGTTTCCAAGACAGACATTAACTACATACTTAGTTAAGTGTTTAGCTCGTTGCTCAAGGCAAGTGTAAATATGTTGTTAGCGAGCTAAATGTTGCTAACTAAACATTTAGCTGAAACTGACATTTATGAATGAACAAAATGGAGAAAATAACTTAGAAAAATGAATGTTTGTTTTTATCTTTTGAAACTCAAATTATTGCTGCTGCGAGAAAAACTTCAGGAAACTCAAATGGCTTTTTTTTATGGGTCCACAATTTTTCTCCTCAACAGTTAAAATTATTTCACTTTTTTATGTTTGTTCCTGAATTCATCCCTCACCAGACTCACTGGCATAACCACAGGTTTTATTCCTGAAATGTAAATTATGATTTGATTACAAATGATCTTCTATAGTTTTTCTTTTGGAGCAAAGATGAGGTATGAAATAAAACAGTTTATTCTCAGATATGTGATTTGCTACAAACAGAAACCAACATGAGTCCCAACAGAAATCCTTCCCTGGCCTCTAAGTGGCCCGGCGCCACACTTTGGACACCGCTGCTCTAAAGCTGCTGATTTTGTGTTTTGTGCAGAAACATTTACTACAGAGCTGATTCCTGGTTCCTGAAGAGGATTTTTCTTTTTTCTTGGCAACAAAAAGTTATAAAGTTTTCCAAAACAGAAAATAAATGGCCTTTAATGAAAAGGCTGTAGAATAAAACCTCGTTCCTGTGCCCGTTATGAGGTCGACGTGTTTTTTTCCTGCAGCTTTGAGTCGTTTGGATTTGTGGAGCATTTCCCTCCGCTGGTCTCAGGCCAGTTTCTGCTGCTCCACTTTAAATAACTCTGAGCCGACAGTTTGGATCCGAACGGGAAAAACATTTTCCTAAAGCTTCTGATGGAAGACTGAAGTTTTAATAAAGATTATTGATCTTTAAAACTCCCTGGAGACGCAAAAATCACATGATGCCAGTCGGACAAGAGGAGAGAAACCATCACCAAATGAAACCTGATTTATTTTAAACAGGCGGGAATTTAACGCCACAGAACAGTTTCAAGACCAGAAGACATTTAAACTATTTCCTGTGGCCTTTTTGGTTCATTTTAAGGTTTTTATGACCATGAAGGCATAAATGTTTGACAGATTTTGCCTCTGAGGTCTCAATCTGGATGAACACCGACAGAACCTGATGCCCAAACGGGGCGGCATATTTAACCTGAGCTGAACTTTTCTCATTTATTCTGAATTTCTTTATATTTTCCTTCCAGATTTCTGGATGTTTTTCTTTGGACTTTAGTAGTTTTATTTATTTTATCAGATTTTTTTCTGTTTTTTGTTTGTTGAAGCCTCTGACCTCTGATGACCCAATTAGACATGAAACGAATAAACTTCTTCCTGTTTCTTCAAATAAATCCATAAAAAATCCCAAAATTAAACCAGTTTCTAGTGGAGAATTTTTTTTCCATAAATTGCCTCTAATTATTTGATTTATTATAAAAAAATCATATTTATATCTTCAAAATAGGGAATTTAAAATCCAACATGGCTGCTGTGACATAAACAACAAGAATAAACATCCACTTATTTCATTCAGCAAATACTAATTTAAATATTTGGAAATGTCTGACATGATTAGCTCTTCCAAGTTATTCTTCATATTGTTTGTTTCTCTGCTGGAGATCTGAGTTTTCTGTTTGGCTGCCTGTTTATCAGAGTTTTGATATTTTTTCATCCCACTGAGCGAAAATAAAGTCAGATTTCAGTCATTTTGTGAATTTAAACATTTTTAACCATCAGGTTTGTAAGTTAAAAAAAAAAAAAAAAAAAAAAAAAGAAAAAAAAAGCTCATAAAACCCAAAGAAAAACTTTGTAAAGTTTCAGTAAGTCTGGAAAACGTTTGATGACGACAGGATTGAAATGTTTTTAGTTCCAGTCCTGAAACTCGTTTTCAGGTTTTGGTTGGAGCTAAAATCCTCTTTTATTTTTGTCAAACTTTGTTTTCTTTGGTGTTTTTCATCAATTTAACAAAAGAAACGGAAGAAAAACTGAACCCATCAACAAAGCCCGTCTGTCTGAGCAGACGGGTTCAGACTTTTCCACAGTGGGTATTTGGTTGGTTTGGTTGCCGAGTTTCCTGAAGCAACCAGGGGAAGTTTATCACCAACGTATCAATGGCGGCACAAAGTTCACGTTCTCACAGCAGGTCTTCAGGCTCAGTTCCGATATTTCGCTAAAATCCGATTTTTTTTCTGCATATTCGTTTGTTCGGTGGATTTGGACCCGAAGCGGTGCGTTGGGATGCGCCTCACCAGCTGCCGTTCTGTTCGCCTTAAAATTATGCAAACTGGAACTACAAAAATAAATTGACTCAAAGGAAACACACCAATTTGGAAAAAACGTTTTTCAAGAGAAAGTTTTTGCAAAGTTAGTATATTTACTGCAACGGCAACACGCAAGATCAACAACAGGAAGTTACTACTGGAGGAAATGAAGAAGACAACAGGAAGTGGTCTTCTTCATGTGAATTTAATTTTCTTTATTTAATGGAAATGACTCTAATGAAATTGTATTTTTAAAAGTTTTCCAACTGACTCAAACTTCTTTCATCAATTCATAATTATAATTTTCATTGTTTATGTCCAGATTTACATCTTTCTTCTTCTGGTGCAGAATTATGACGTATGTTCACCTCATCAACGTAAAAGTCAAATAAAATACGACATGCATCGAGATGCTTTGGAAATAATCAGATTTATTTTTTAACAAACTGGTGAAAGATCGGAATTGGGTGAATTCGCCTGCTGTGTGAACATAGCCAAAGTGGACGAACCAAAACCGAAACGTCTCGTCGGTTTGTCCGATGAGTCAAAGTTCCCAATCTGGAGAGCGCATCGTCAGCGGCCCAGAAGGCCCTAGTGGCAGAGGGCGGAGGTTAAGGCGAAGTAGTGGCAGTGAAAGAAGCTCCAGGGAGAGTTTCCAATCTAGGGTCAAGGGTCAGACGGGATTCCTGGGTTCACCGGTAATCTTCCACCTCATTGTCACAGTCCGGATCAGAGCGCTTTGGTCGGTTTGGAGGAAGGTTTCAGGACGAATCTCGTCCAGTCAGAGCGGATTCCCGTCGACTAATCCGCCGCCAGGCGTGAAGGAGTGAAGGTTCCCGTCACGGAACGTCACACTCGATGTAGGGGATGTCGCTGTAGCGGCTGTCCACCTCCAGCCACTGCTGCACCGCCCGCGCCACAATGTCCTCCGACAGCCGCTGGGCGTACTCCAGCAGCGCTGCGTTCACCTGCGGCGAGCCGTCTGCCAAGCCCGGCGCCGACCCGCCCACCAGGTAGGCCTTCTCGCCCGCTGGCTTCCCCTCCGTGGAGTTGGCGTGCTGGGAGGCCGCGGCGCTCCGCTTGGATTTGACGCAGCCCATGCTCTGGAGGCGACCTCGTCTTCCTCCGTCTGGGAGATTTCAGCTGCTGTCATCCACTGGATTCCATCGCTGAGAGCCAAGCTGGGCGATCAGAACATCCCGCTCCGTCCGACTGAGAGGCTCATGCTTCAGCTGTGGGAAACAAGAGGAAAGTGATCACTGGTTTATGTTCCAGAAGGTGACTCAAGTGAAATCTGTTTCAACAGAAACAGATGAAAAGCTTTTAGAAACCTCAAAGTGGACGTAAAATCCCACGTTTGACTAGAAAATTCGTTTCGTTTCAGGAGGTTTGAACACAAACTGGTCCGTCTGCAAACCTCTACCTGGGTTTGTTTGAAGTGAACTCTGGTGCGGTTTGAATGTGAAAGTCAAGCGGACTACAGTGCAGGGCATCCTGGGTAAATCCAACCAAAGCTAGCGTGCTAGCATAGCGCTAACAGGAGAAATGGCTCATTGTCTTTAGCCAAAGACTAAAGAGAAATCTGCTAAAATCTGACGCCACTCCATTTTTGTTTGAAAGAAGGTTTTCAGAGGTTTTTGTGTCATTTCCTTCAGTGGTTCTTGGTGCAGCGCCCCCACAGGCCAGGAGGGGAACAGGTTGCTCAAAGGGTTTGGTTGGTTTGCGAAAGCAGCAGCTGGAAATGGAACAAATGTTGCAGTTTTGGTCCCAAGTCAAACCTAATCTACGGGATGACCAGGAGGAAAAACAAGCTGAAGGGAGGAGGGGAGGGGGGCGGACTGGAGGTCAAGGCCTCCCCTCACCCTCTGTCCTGGAGAGTTTTATGACTCAATCCCTCTGCCTGCGACAGTGTGGCGCGACACCGAGCAGTGTGTGTGTGTGTGTGTGTGTGTGTGTGTGTGTGTGTGTGTGTAAGCCTGTGTGTCCCATCTGTTCCTCTGCAGCCTGATTCTCCCAGCATGCGCTTCATTCAGGGATCTTCCTCCACGCAGCGTGCAGGCCATCAATGATTTACATGCGGAGTGTGTCTGAGTGGGCGTGGGGGGCTTCTGACCCCATTAAAGAGCCGAAAGGTTATCAAACATCAGGCAGACGAGGTCACAGCAAACGCGACTCTCACACAAACATGTTGCGTGGAAATGTGATCCAGCGGAGCTGTACATACTTTTATCTGCGTGAAGGTGAAGGAAAGCGATCCCACTCCTCTCAATTCCCGGAAAATCCTCCCGTCCACAGCAGGAACAACGCAAGGTCGTTCAGGGATGAAATCCTGCACAAGCAGTCCAATAAACCAGCAAAATCCCAGATCCGGACCCAACTTGCCTCTTCTGTGGGTTGTTGTTCTGGATGAAGCGCCGCTTCGTGCCAGATTTACAGATAATCTGAGCGGGTTTAAACCGGGGGAACAATCCCGGGATGCTGGAGGCTTCCTCCGCCGCCGGCAGGTCGCTGTGCGGCCGCCGGAGCTCCGCAGCAGACAGGGAGGAGGGAGAGGCGGTCCGGAGCGGAGCGGAGCGGGTCTCCGCCGAGGCGCAGCGGCGCTCTGGATGAGTCCGGGGCGCAGCGCGCCGAGCCGCAGCGGCGCGCTGCTGCCCCCTGCTGGACGAACAACCAGCCCGGGGCTGGAGGGCCGCTTACAATAAAACCCAAACAACGTGACGACCCACTGACGGACACAGCAGTAATGCGGGTTATTTAGCAAAAAATAAAGAAAAAAAAAATCAAGGTCATATTTTCACCAAGTTAATTTATAAATGTCAGTTTGAAGATGAATATTTAGTAAGAGAGATTAATATTTTTTAGCAAACAAAATATTCATTTGTAAAGCTATATTTAGTTGAAGTTAAGTTCTTAGCGAAATATTTTAAATATAAAAACAAAATAGTCAAGCAAATATTTCGTTTCAAACTAAATACTAAACAAGATACATATTTATATATTTACATACATAAATATATGTATATTTAAACTAAATATTTAGTTTAAAGCTAGATATTTAGCTACTGGATAAATATCTGCCTTCAAACTAAATATTTACAAAGTAAGTTATGCATTTATTGCACAATTTATATTTAGATGGTAGATTAAATATTTAGCTTGGCCACTAAATATGTAGTTTGAAGGTAAATATTTAGTTTCTAAATAGATATTTATTAAACAAGTGAAATATCTGATCAAATAATTTTACACTTGAATTTTCCTTCTGAGGGAAATAAATTATATTTCTGCTGTAAGTTTGTGGTTTTAAGGTAACAAATATAGAAAAGTTAAACAGATTCAAAGGCTGTGAAACTGACTTCTTTAGTCTGACTTTTATCATTTTCTATGTGAATTTTGTTGGTTTTAGTTCTTAAAGTTTAGGACATGACAGCAGGTGCTTCACTTCCTCCACCAGGTGGCAGCACCTCCCCATTCTTTTTAAACGGCGGCTGTTTTTCCTGACCACGAAGCTTTAAAGTTCACTCCGACCCACATTTCTCTTTATCTTCAAAACTCCAAACACCAAATCATCCCAAACTGTTACTTAGTTAAGCTTTATTGGAAGTTCAGGATTACCACAGATTAAATCAGTAAACGGGTTATGAAGCAGGACTGAGCCGATTGCCTAATGACCGACATTCCACAAATCTCAGAAGCATCATGTTTCACTCCTCGGTTACATAATCAGACCGTTTGTCTCCCAGACCTCCAGGTTTAGTTTATGTAAGCGGATCATTAGAATAAAAGTTAAACAGAGGGTGAGGCTTTGTTACGACATCTGTTTTATTCTCCTGTTTTTCAGAAGAACAGCCGGAGGATCTTTGGCTTGAAGAGCTCCAGTTTGCTGGGATCCACCTGCTTCATGGCGTCCTGCGCCCCCAGGATGCCTTGGTGGGCCTCGTCAAACAGATCCTTCCCGATGGAGGCCTGCACTCGGTCCCGCCAGGCGCTCAGCTTCGGTCGACCCTCGAACATGTCCAGCCCGGCGCCCAGCGGCTGGAGGACAGGAGAAGAAGAGAAACGTTACCGTGTGTCAGTCAAGCGGATAACTAAAGTTTTCGCTCAGAACAAAATACAACATGAAGGTTTCCTTCTGAGCTTTTTGTGTTTAGTTAGCTTGTAAATCTTTAGATTGCTAAATAAATATTTGGCTCAGAACTAAATATTTTGATATTATGAAGCAGTTCAGTGCAAAGTGGAGCAAACATTCATCTGATAACATCACCACTGCTGACTTAGCAGCAATTCTTCATCCTCAGGAAGTGGTAAGGAATCACTTCCTCTTCATGCTTCAGTAACTATCATCAGCAGGAAAAACATCAGTCAAGCCTGGATAAGGTACCAGAGTCACGTCGTCCTTCAGCTGAACTTTCCTGTCTGATAAACAGAAACGCTGAAAACTCAGATTCAGGTTTGAGCTCAGAGAAGCATCGCATTTCATACATTCTGTTAACCAAGTAATTAGCTCTGAACTAATAGGAAAAGTAGTTAGCTAGCTTAGTTAGCAAGCTAAATTTGGGCTTGCTCATTAAATATTTATCTTGCTTTAACTCAGTGCGAAATATTTTTTAACAAGCAAAAATGTTTAGCTTTCTAACTAACAAGTTAACTAACTTTTTACCTCGAAGCTAAATATTTAGTTAGCAAACAGAAATATTTAGCTTAGAGTTAAACACTGGCCTGCCAGCAAAAACATCATGTTAGTAAATCATTTTTTGTTTGCTAATTAAATATTTAGCAAGCAAGAAAAAAATGACCTCAGAGCTAACTAGCTAGCTAACTTAATTTAGAACACAGTTAAATAATTAGTTGGCAAGAAAAAAATATTTAACTCAGGGCCAAAATATTTACTTAGCAAGCCAAACGTTTAGCTAGCTAACTCAAACTTTTTATTTGTTACTGAATGTTTAAACTGGAGATAAATATTTTGCTCCAAATATTAGCAAACTGCATGTTCAGCTTGCTATCGTTTACTAAATATTTAATAACTGAATATTTGCTTTGCTATCAGAACTCATTTCCTGGGCTGAATTCCCGGACCGGACCGGCGTGAAGCAGCGAAGAACAACAACCTGCGACTTCCTGTCGAAGTCTCACCGACCGACGGATCCTGAAGGTTTTCATTGCTGCTTCGCTCTGCTGTTAGCCAGACAGCTAGCTGCTCGGTTTGGCTCGTCATGAGGATTCATCAGATGGTAACAGATCTTTAGAAATCACTTTCATCCCTCGTTTTTTAAATTTTAGGTCAATTTAATGAGTGAGAAGCAGTTTGAAGGACCTTCAGGAAGTCTGGAGAATGTCCAGAGCCAGGATGGTGTCAGCCTCCCTGGATAAACACCGACAGGAAATCCCCTCCCTCCAGAGCAACCAGCTCCTGGTTCTGGCCCAGTTAACCCTTTCAGCTCACCTGCATGATCTCCACGATGGCCACCAGGTCGGCCAGAGACATCTGGTCCCCCACGATGAAGGGCCGGTCCTGGAGGAAGTTCTCCTCGATGAGGGTCAGCGAGGCGTTCAGGTCCTCCAGCGCTCCGTCCATCTTCTCCTTCGGGACGTCGATCCCCATGATCTTAGGAATCATGAGCTGCAGACAAACATTCATTCTCCATAGCAACCATTCAGCTGACTGGACCTAGCCCCGCCTTCAAGGCGCAGCTCCTTCAGACTAGCCAGCAGCAATTAGCAAACATCTGCTGAGCTCATTATAGGAGCTGCTGCTCAGAGCAGTTCTGGTAAAAACATTAAAGGGTTAATAGAGGAGCCATTTTGGGACGATTTCCTGGAGGTGGAGCTTCTTAAAGAGGCAGAGACCCAATTTCAAGGCTTTAAATTATGAATTCCTATTTGATATAAATATCATTTTTAAAACAACTGAAGGCAACATATTATCTTGATTGTGCTATAAAGTGGATCTATGTGCCTGGCCCTTTAAGGCGTCCTGGGCTGAACCGGTTCTGTCTGAAGCCTTTGACCTGGTTCTGGGTCTCACTCTGGTTCTCTGGTTAATAACTGATCAGATCAATAATCACTGATCGCAATCAGTTTTCTGCCTTGTTTGGCTTCAAGGAGCAAAAGTTCAGTTGATTTACTTCAGGCATAAAATAACAGAGATAAAACGAAGTGAATATTTTGGCCATATGAGACTCGAAGCTGCTAAACTTCAACGTTTAATAGATTTAATCATATTTTATCTGTGTATATCAACATGTGAATAATTATTACACAGCTTCTTTTCTTTAGGAAAAAATGGGAGAAAAATTGATTTAACAAAATCTGAAAAGTCAAAAACGACCAAAAGTCTCAGAGGGATGAAGCATCGGGTCAGAACCAGCAAACGTTTTGCTGCTAAAGGTCAGCAGGGTCAAACGAAGGACGGTCCTTGGGACATTTTTTGGGGAAATTTGTAACAGCTGATATTAAGAATATCTTGGTTTTTATTCAGTTTCTTTTTATTTTAGTGCCAATTTTACTTTATTTTTTAAACCAGACTAAAGCCGTTGCTAAAACAGTCTAACTGTTGATTAAAACGTGTCTTTGTCCTGAACTGGAACCAGTTTGGACCAGTATGAGCGTGGGGGTTTGGGGAACGTACCCGCATCCAGAACATCTTGGAGCCGTGCATCCGGATGGCCATGTGCTGCCAGGACAGATACTCGTTGACCCGGGAGCGCAGCCGCAGGTCGGCCGGGAACCAGCGGTCCGGAGTCTGGAACTTCTCGGCCAGGTAGAGCATGATGGCGACGCTGGAGGAGAGCGGCGGCTCGTCAGGACGCATCCGGACGGAAACCGCCGCTTTCAGCAAACACTCACCTCTCAGCCAGGCAGAAGTCTCCGTCTCGAAGTGCTGGAACTTTTCTGATCTTGTTGATTTTCCCAAATTCATCTCCAAAATGCTCACCTGGAACCCAAACAGACATGGCAGACCAGCAGGAAACCAGGCAAAACGAGACTTCCTGGAGGAAGAGGAAGTCTGCAGGAAACGTAACAGCTGCACCGATTGGCCGATACTTAGAGAAGAGACCGATCCCATCAACACCCACAAACATCTGGAAATCCACCTCTGTCCAATTCTAACATCAGTTTCTGACTTACCGACTTTTCAGACTAAAAAAAAAAAAGTTGATATTGGTCCAAATCAAAGTCAACAGATGAGGTTAAAGGTCGCTGCAATCGGTGCAGTCCTAATCACAATCAACAGTTATTTTAGTAATCGATTATACTGACGATTAATCAGATTTTTAAAATGACACGTCTGGCTGATTTTTCATTTAAGCTTTCTTTAAGTACATTTAAAGCTGCAAATACATTTAAATCCATTTTTATATAAGAAATAAAAGATTTTTATACCTAAAATGCAACAACAGCATTCATTTAGTAAACAATCATCTGCAGCAAAAGATGCATCTGCAGTGAAAATTACTCATCCAGTTATTAAATTGTGGATTAATATTTGGATGGCAACGTGTATCATTTTATTTAGATCCCAGCCAGCATGCCTAGGTGGGACCCATGTGGGGCCACAGCCCACATGGGTCCTACATGGGCAAACCCATATGGGACCCATAGGGTCTGCCCTCCTTTTCCCCACATGGGGCCCACCAAGGCATGCTGGCAGGGATAGCTCATTTTCAGCAACAATGCAATTCAAAGTGGAAGATTTTTAAATAATATCTGAACCAAGAGAAGCTAAAACTGCAACTTTAGGAGTTTTAGGTACAAATTTACAGGTAAAGAAAGTTTTTCATCATTTTCGGTGCTGAATAAATGGGTAAAAAAAAAACGAGCTAAGTTTTGTTTTATTCGCCTCACCAGACCGTTTGGGTTTGGAACCAGCGACAGGAGACTCACCGTCCATCAGAGAAACCTTCTTGAACTCGAAGGGGATGTTGTTCTTCTTCGCAAAAATAAAAACGGAGCGACATGGCTGAGAGAAAAGGTCCAGATAAAGTTCCACCACCATCTCTGCTGCTGCTTTTACCAGCGTTTCACTGCAGAACCAAACGCTGAGCGGCTGTAGCTGTCAGCGATCCAACCCTCAGAGGACGGCAAGAAAACACCGGAAGTTCGGCCCAAAACTCCCACATGCCAGAACAGAACCTCCGAACCCATTTACCAGGCCGCCGGAAAATGGGGAAACTACGAGACCTGCTGTCTAAAAACATGTACTGCAGCTCAAATTCCAGACCCGGTTCTAAAACTGCGGTACCAGAACAACTGGCGGGACCGGAACTTGATACTAAATACATTATTTATTTCG
>NW_006799986.1:80898-97952 GCF_000485575.1 Poecilia formosa | reverse complement strand
ACCCGCGATAATAACTCAATAGTCCATGGAAAACCTTATAAGCTTGTATTAAAGCAGAAAGTACGGCGGCCACCGTAAAAAAGGCTTACAGTATCAATTATGCCGCATGAACTGATCAGTAGATTATTGCAAAAGAAAAAAAAAATCCCCATGTCCCCTGCAGGGCTCCGTACTCCGTAACAGAGCATGTTGTGACTAAAGAAGTAATGTATTAACTTTTTTAAACTTCAAAAATGTAAAACTCATTTAAATAAATGGACACACAGAGATTTATCTATTCTGGGAAGAATATTTCTCACCAAAATGGAAAGTATTTCCAGACTTATCTATCCCGATTTATGTTTTCGCATCCACCGGAATAATGTGCAGTTGCGCCACTGGTGTCACAGATAATAAACTAAAACAATTCAAAAATTAGGGAATGCTTTACTAGTGCTTTGTTTCCTTATCAAATCCAAATTTTATATCACATTTCTTTTCAAAGGTTCAAAGGGAAAAAATTAGAACAAATTATTTAAACCTTCCGTTCCTCCAAAAGCCAAGGAGTCCACTTCAAAATGTTCTCAGGTGTTTTTCCCTCTAAGGAATCCTTAGACTTCGATTTGCTATTGATGATAAAACTTGTTTACTTTGTGATATTGAATCGACTGAACATCTTTATATGAATGTGTAAAACTTTGTGGGATGATGTGCACTACTGGCTTTTCCCAAAAATTCCTAACTCACCTGAATTTTCTAAGAAAGACATTGTTTTTGGAATTATGAGAAAAGAAAAGACATTTGAATGTAATCATTATTATGGGCAAGTTTTTCATTCACAAATGTCGTTTTCTTAAAGCCACCTCTTCTCATCTCTAAAATTCATGGACAATCATCAAGATGCAGAACTGGATCATATGGTTGGAAAACCCCTAACGGCTCTTTTTGTTGTTGCTCTTTGCTCCTTCGTTTCTTCTGTATGTATGGGAGCAGCCTGGGTTTACATCTGATGCTGATACCATATTTGTTGTATATGATGATAATAAAAAAAAATAAAAAAAGAAGTAGTAGAAGAAGAAGCAGAAGAAGAAAGCGTCCATTTTCATTTAGCACATGCTAGTAGCAACAGGAAGGATCAGCACTTTTACTGTTAGTTACCGTTCAGAAACTACCGTAATCAGTTCAGTTAAATCTAAACTTGGCAACTTTTTCTTTTTCAACCGTAATAAATGTGATATTCAATTGACCTGTTATGACTCAAATGTTGGCTGTCCGCCCCTCTGCTGCATCGCTGTGGAAAACCTGGAGCGGCAGAGAAATCTGCGGCTTATAGTCCGGAAAATACGGTATTTATTTCATAAATAGTGTTATTATCTATTTCCTGGATTTATTCTGTGAAGAACCCAGAGAGGGTTATTTTATTGTGCTTTCTGGAAAACAATACATTTTTACATTTAGGCTCCTGCAACGGTCAGACTTTTTCTGTTAACTGACTTTGGCCTCCAGCAGAGAAGGGAGACGTTATGTGGCCCTCAGAGGAAAACGTTTGGGGACCCCTGCTCTACAGTGACGTGTCTGTGCTTTCTGCTCCTTTGTCACATATAGCTCATTGTTTCCATGATGAAACAAATAATGACGTGGATTCGGATCAAAACGGAAAAATCCACTTCCAGCACACAAAGTGTTTCAGTGGCTGTAATTCTCCACATCATGGAGGCTTTGACCTGAGAACGTCACAAACACAGGAACACATCCAGACTGAAAAATCATTTCATGTNAAATTGTTTTTAGAAATTAACTATTACCAACTTTCTTCATGTTTTTTATTTTGGACCATGAGTGAGAACCACATGTGCGATGCTTATAGTCGTCGGTCTCGCCTTTCGATACTTGTATCAGAATATACATGATAATATTCACAGCTACTGTGTGAAAGTGTTGGTTTATGTATGTCAGACCTGCTTATATCTATTTTTCATGACAAATTTGAAACGCTGGGTTTAAAGGGATGGGCACAGGTGGCAGGCCCCTTAAAATTTCTGCAGGAATTTTCTAGTAGTATCAATTATACCGCATGAACTTATCAGTAGATTATTGCGAGGGAACGCAAAAGAAAAAAATTCCCCATGTCCCCTGGAGGGCTCCGTACTCCGTAACACAGAGCATGTAGTGACTAAAGAAATAATGTATTAACTTTTTTAAACTTCAAAAATGTAAAACTTATTTAAATAAATGGACACACAGAGATTTATATATTCTGGGAAGAATATTTCTCACCAAAATGGAAAGTATTTCCAGACATATACATTAGGAATTCCCAATTCAGCAATCAAATCTATCAATAGGATGAATTTTGACTTTATATGGAAACAGAAAACTCACTATATCAGAAAAAGTAATTTAGTCAAACAGTTTGAAGATGGAGGACTGCAAGCCATAGATTTTGACAGCATGAACGGCACTTTAAAAATAAACTGGCTTCTGTCTTTTTTATCAAATCAAAATGAATTATGGTTCCATATTCCAATAACATATTTTCTAATCTGAGCGGAGTTAGTTTCCTTCTTAGACGTGACTTTGACGTTAAAAAACTGCCTGTTAAACTTTCCAAGTTTTATTATATTGGAGATGAATCTATAACTACAGCCCACACAACACTCCCTAAGGAACTGCTGTTACATAAAAATTAATAATAAATCAATCTTTGCACATAATTGGTTAGAACAAGGTGTTTGGTCTGTGATGCATTTATTAAATCATGGAGGTTTTATGTCTTTTGAAGACGTCAGTGTTAAATATAACTTGGAAATAAATAAAAATGAATTTCAAAAAGTTATTAGAGATATTCCCCCAAATATTTTATGTACAGCTAAATGTTTTTCTGAGATCCCAGATTACAGAACCCGGATCTACCTGGACGTCTGACTAATGGGCCCAGTGTCACAGATAGTAAACTAAAACAACTCTAAAATTAGGGAATGCTTTACTAGTGCTTTGTTTCCTTATCATATACAAATTTTATATCACATTTCTTCTCAAAGGGAAAAAATTAGAACAAATTATTTAAACCTTCCCGTTCCTCCAAAAGCCAAGGAGTCCACTTCAAAATCTTCTCAGGTGTTTTTCCCTCTAAGGAATCCTTAGACTTCGATTTGCTATTGATGATAAAACATGTTTACTTTGTGATATTGAATCGACTGAACATCTTTTCTATGAATGTGTAAAACTTTGTGGGATGATGTGCACCACTGGCTTTTCCCAAAAATTCCTAACTTACCTGAATTTTCTAAGAAAGACGTTGTTTTTGGAATTATGAGAAAAGAAAAGGTTATTAAATGTAATCACTATTATGGGCAAGTTTTTCATTCATAAATGTCGTTTTCTTAAAGCCAAACCATCTTTCCCCACTTTTCACAGGGAACTCTGCCACCTCTTCTCATCTCTAAAATTCATGGACAATCATCAAGATGCAGAACTGGATCATATGATAAACAATCTGGAACTGTTGGAAAACCCCTAATGGCTCTTTTTGTTTTTGTTCTTTTGCTCCTTCGTTTCTTCTGTATGTAGGGAGCAGCCTGGGTCGCTGCTTCAGGTTCTTTAGATTTGTTTACATCTGTTGCTACTAGCACATGCTAGTAGCAACACGAAGGATCAGCACTTTTACTGTTACATTTTCCGTTTGGAAACTACCGTAATCAGTTCAGTTAAATCTAAACTTGGCAACTTTTTCTTTTTCAACCGTAATAAATGTGATATTCAGTTGACCTGTAATGACTCAGATTTTGGGTGTCCGCCCCTCTGCTGCATCGCTGTGGAAAACCTGGAGCGGCAGAGATATCTGCGGCTTATAGTCCGGAAAATACGGTATTTATTTAATAAATAGTGTTATTTATTTCCTGGATTTATTCTGTGAAGAACCCAGAGAGGATTATTTTATTGTGCTTTCTGGAAAACAATACATTTTTACATTTAGGCTCCTGAAGTCGTCAAACTTTTTCTGTTAACTGACTTTGGCCTCCAGCAGAGAAGGGAAAAGTTATGTGGCCCTCAGAGGAAAAAGTTTGGGGACCCCTGCTCTACAGTAAGAGACGTGTCTGTGCTTTCTGCTCCTTTGTCACATATAGCTCATTGTTTCCATGATGAAACAAATAACGACGTGGATTTGGATCAAAACGGAAAAATCCACTTCCAGCACACAAAGTGTTTGAGTGGCTGTAATTCTCCACATCATGGAGGCTTCGACCCGAGAACGTCACAAACACAGGAACAAATCCAGACTGAAAAATCATTTCATGTTTTTGGCTCCAGCGGTTCATGATGAACGGGCTGCGTTTATCCTGATGGACGTTTGGTTTGAAGAAAAACTATCAGTAATTTTTAAATTTCTACGCCAGCTCAGCATGTTGTGAGCAAACTACTGCATGACTAGAACTGTTTAACTTATCAGAAGTCATTTTGTCTTGAAGGTGAAAATGACTTTTGAGATTTTTAGTATTTAGGTACATTTCAGAAATACTAAAACATTCCAGCCTTACCTTTACTTTTACTGGAGTATTTTTGAAAACATTATTTCTAAGTAGAGAATGTGAGTATTTTGTATTATGGGATGTGCAGTGATGAGACATGATTGTTGTTCAACATTCTGCCTTTATTTCATCGACAGGAAGAGTAATCGATCCCAGAGCCGATCCAGAGGAACCGGGACGACCAAACCGTCTTCAGCTCGGGTTCCTCCAGCAGAACCGAACCAGCCCGGTTTTTACTTCTGGAATTAACAGCTTCACTTTAAACAGTGACATTATTTCAACAGTACAAATCTCCAGATGGGATTCTGGAATGGGCAGAGGTTAAAGGTCATCTGCTGCTGGTTCTTCACAGGAAGCTCATTACGGTTCCTTTCTTCCCCACCTGGTGAGGCTGCAGCTCCAGGAACTGGATCACAATCCTGCAAACATCAAACCAGACTCATCACTTCCTGTCCTGTCAGCCAAACAGGAAGTTGTCAACAGAAACAAAGATGGCGGCTCTATCGATGCTTCAGCATCTTTAGCTGGATTTTATTCTATTATTGCCTCATTCATTATTGATTTAAATTAATAACAGCTTCAGAACTAAAGGGACAGAGTGACGTATTCTCTGTTAATATTGGCTGAATGCAGCGTTTATAGGACCGTCCAGCAGGGGGAGCTCACCTGTCTTCAGCCAGGCTCAGTTCTTTGGTCAGGAAGCCGAAGATCTTGGCGCTGTGCTCCTTGTTCTTCTCGGCGGTGTCCGTCACAGAGATGGCCGACACCGACACCAGAACACATGGAGCGCAGGAGCCGCCCACCAGCATCGGCAGCCCTGGATGCACCACCATGTTCATCCTCTGGGAGGGAAAAGAGTGTCCGGTCAATTCGTCTGGTTCACAACGACAATTATTCAATTGCCCTAAGGAACTATACTAACATAATAATTAATGTAAGCTAATCCACAAATACTTGAGATCATCTCTAAAATGCTTAGAACTGCCTGTTTTCATAGTTCAAACACCAAATATACCATAAAACTCATTAATGGACTCAATAGAAACTTAACTCTACTGCAGAAGCTAACATCCCGATCTTCGTTATTTCTGCTCGAGTTTTCAGCCAATCAACAAAAAAGAAAATGAACAGGTCTGCTATGTAGCCAATAGCATATGTCAAGTAGCATAGCGGACACATATCTCAGCTTCACAAGCTGCATTTTCTTTTGAATATTTAACATATGCTATATGAAAAAAAAAGAACAAAAATACCAGGAATAATTTGGTATTACCACAGAAAAATCTGTGACATTCCACTTTAAATAATAACTAATTAATGAGCCAATTAAACTCCATCCAGACTCCATTGAATCTGTATTGAATCGCTGTTGTTCTGAACAGTAAGAGGGGCCCCTCATCTAATTCTGCTCAAGGCCCCATAAAACATGGGGTCGCCCCTGCTGACAACTCCTCTGGTTCTGGTCGCCAGATAACCTGGAAACGCTCAGATCTGTTACACCGGTGGAACTGGTGGAAGCGGGTCGGAGGTACTCACGTCCTCCGGTTTCCCCAGCGCCGCCGCGGTGACGGAGCAGAACCGCTTCAGGAAATCCTCGGAGAAGCTGCTGGCAGGCAGGTTGCTCTCCAGGACGACGAAGGGCATCTTTACTGGCGGGACTGGGAGCTGTGGTTAGACTCAACACGCGAAAGGTCAATGACAGACTTTGGTGGCAGGATAATTCTTCTTCCGGTGTCACTTTCAAAATAAAGCATAAAAATAAACTGAGTGTGGTTTTCTTCGACGCTTCCCGAAATAAATTTAGTAAAAATCTGTCAGGGACTTTATTACAACTCGGTTATCCTCCTTCTGTTTTAACTCCACATTTATTCGTTACTCGCGACGAGTAACGAATAACTCGTCGCGAGTGACGTGTTATTTCCGTCACGCGGAAATAACACGTGACGTTATTTCCGCGCAGAAAAACTACAAAACAAATACTGAAATAAAAAACATTTTGAGGATATAACTTTGTCTACCATAATTTTTGATTTTCAAATATTTAAAGTAATAAAAACATAACATAGCAAGAGAAGTAAAAAAATAAAATAAACTGATTCGTTATTCTAAAAGTCACGCTTTCTATTAAAGCCCATTTCCGCCATGACAGAAAAATAAAAGCCCAAGAGGAAGTGAGAAAAATGAATAAATAGTCATAATTTTGACTTTAAAAGTTATATTTATGGAAGTCACGCTGTTTCTCTACGGAAGCTTGCCAAAATCTCACATGACTGGAAATCGAAATTATTACTGAATCACATAATTATCACTATCTGAAAATTACGACTGAACTTCGAAGTCATGACTTTATATCTCATTATATCTTATTAATACAAGTCAAAATTATATCTTGGGTTTCTTTTATGGTGGAAGTGAACTTCCATACTTTTCAGATTGTGTTTTGGATTATTTTTCTTCAGAATTATGAATTATGTCTCAAAAACTCCGAATGAAACAAGTCTGCTGTTGAAACGTCACCAAATGTGAAAACCTTTTCTCGATGCTGAGGCTGTAGGATCTCGCAGATACAATTCTCCATATAATTTCTAACGTTTATTCCATGGATTATTTTAATATTTATGTATTTATTCAATCCTCTAACGCGAACTCATGTGATATAAAACACGCCACATGATGGCGCTGCCTCCTCAACAGAAACATTAATAATGATTTTAACCAATGTTGTTGATTTTTTAAAATTATTAATATTTTTTTCCGTCATGAATATTTTGTAGCACAATGTCGTTTTATTTGGAGATTTTTTCGGGGAAACACAAAATTCTGAACTAATAAAAATATTTTTCTGTAGAGCCGCAGTCGCTCCATGATCAGCAGCTGCAGGACAATATTTTGTGACTCGTGAGACATTAAAGTTTTTTATCCTGTTTGACAGATGTTTCACATGCTTTGGTTTTTAAATCTGATTCATCTAATAAAAAAATATTCCACTCTGTTTGAATCCATCGTTTCCTCTCCAGCCAATCATGGTTTCTGTTGCCACGTAACAGGCTAAAGTTGGAGTATAAAAAGCTGCGCGCAAATAAATTATGACGCCCGTCAGCGCTGCTCATTTTCCCACGCAGCTCCGAGGCGCATCACGTCGCAGCGGATCTTTTCCTTCTCGTTCACCTGAAGCCGAGCAGCAGAGCCATGCACCTGTCCCGGACTGCGCTGTGCCTCAGCCTGCTGGCTGTTCTGGGTCCTGTTGTTCTGAGCGAGCCGGAGCCACAGCCGGCCGCCGCCACCAGCCCCACGGACACGGAGCAGTGCCTCACCTGCGAGGTGCGGCAGCACATGAAGACCATGCGGATCAACGCCATCAAGTCGCAGATTCTGAGCAAACTGCGCATGAAGGAGGCGCCCAACATCAGCCGGGACGCGGTGCAGCTGCTGCTGCCCAAGGCGCCGCCGCTGCAGCAGCTGCTGGACCAGTACGACGTGCTGGGAGACGACAGCCGGGATCTGGTACCGGAGGACGACGAGCACGCGACCACTGAGACTCTGATGATCATGGCCACTGAGCGTAAGTCTGCCTCGAGCTCCACTTTCTGCTCCATTAACGCGTCTTCTGTGCGTAAAGCTACATTTTACGCTCAGAACTGCAAGCAAGGAGTTTTTTGCCGTCGCATGGAGATTCTAGATGTTGGTCGTGAATATATGAATGAAGAAGAATCCCGAAGACTTTTTGTTTTATGTGTTTCTTGCAGAACAATTTGGCGGTTTCTTGACTATTTTTGTGCGTAAAACAAGATTTTACGCACAAAACGGCTTTTATTTTGGCATCTCTTTGAGTTCTTAGGTGTTGAAGCTGCTTTTTACTGGAGCTTATCAAGACAACAAACAGCTTTTTAGCGTCTTTTGTGCTCAAAATTAGGTTTTTCCCCAAAAAGAAGTGCAAAGAAAACGTTCTATTTTGGCATCATTCTGAGTTTTAGATTTTAAGATAAATACCGAAGCATTATGAACCTTAAGAAGGTTGTGCATCAGAAGGTTTATGACAGTTTTATAATGGGTAAAATGAAGCTTTACGCTCAAAAAAGGCGATAAAAGCCACTAAGTGAGACATCAGATGGGTGTTTTCGGTGATCATGGAGAATTAATGGGAATTCCCAGGATTAAAAACGGTATTTCTGTTGGTGTTTGCAAGACAAAGTTTCTGTTTTTATTGATTTCTGTGAATGAAATGAAGTTTTACGGACATAAAAACGCAATAAAAACATAAAGTTTGACATTACCTGGATGTTTTTAGGTGATTCTGGTGAATTAAGCACCATCAAGATCACAAATTGTATTTTTGTTCGAGTTTGCGACACAAATTGTTTATTTTTTTTTGCACATGTTGGTAAAATGAAATTTTGCGCATCACAGAAGCAAATAAAGCTTTTATTTATCTTCAAAACAAATTACATTCACTCACTTTTTCGGTTTTAAAACGTTTTAACAATAAAACGAGGAAAAGGGACAGAAATGAGATGAAGTGATGCACAGGGATGGAGGGATCCAGGTCCGGATCCGGAAAGTTTCTGAATCCGCCCTCAGATGAAGCGCAGCTCCAAGTCGAATTGAACGGTTTGTTTTTCGCACCTCTGAAACCAGCTTCAGCTGTCACCTTCCCAAATAAAACAACCTTCTTCTCTTTCCTTCTGACATGAAGCCAGAAGCTGCAGCTCCGAGCGGCTCTGGTTCTGTTCGCAGCCTGCAGGGTCCGCTGGACACGGAGCCAACAGGAAAACCTAAAGATCATCCCAACTGGTTCCATGTTCTATCTGTAAATATTTATCCTCCGTGCGTCATGTCCTGCTCTGTGTTCCTGCAGCCGACCCGGCGGTCCAGGAGGACGGGGAACCGACGTGCTGCTTCTTCTCCTTCACGCAGAAGCTGCAGGCCACGCGGATCGTGCGCGCGCAGCTGTGGGTGCACATGCGCCCCGCGGCCGAGGCGACCACCGTGTTCCTGCAGATCTCCCGCCTCATGCCGGCCACGGACGGCGGCAGGAGGCACGTCCGGATCCGCTCCCTGAAGATCGACGTGAACGCCGGGGTGAGCTCGTGGCAGAGCATCGACGTGAAGCAGGTGGTGGCGGTGTGGCTGCGGCAGCCGGAGACCAACTGGGGCATCGAGATCAAGGCCTTCGACTCGCGGGGGAACGACCTGGCGGTGACCGCGGTGCAGGCCGGGGAGGACGGGCTGGTGAGTCCGCGGCGCTCCGCCCGGAGCTTCAGCCACAAATATCATTTATATTTTCCTGCAGTTTGAGTTTCATGAAAACTTTTCAGGTCATCCTTCGGGACTCTTTAACTTTAACTCCTCCTAAACTGACCGAGTTAGAAAAAGAGAAAAAAAGTGTTTTCAAACCAGGAATTCATTTATTAAGGAAACAAAAAAGAACCAAACCAACCTGGTTCTGCGTGGAAATGTTATCCCACCTGCAGACCAGCAGCTGGTGATAAAACTATTTAACATCCTTCATTTTTATTAACTGTTGCCCGTCTGTGGCTTTGTCTGAGTCAAACCGATGTGAGCGCATATATTTATGTAAGCAAACAATAATTGGTGACGCTGAGCAGCAGCTTACTACGGAACACCAACAAGGACAAAAAGCCACGAAATGTTTCTGTATCTGTCACAGTCAAAGAAACGCAGCAAATCCGTTTCATCCAATCAGAGTGTTTACTGGATGAAAGGAGCCAATCACAGCCAAGTCGAAATCGTCCAGGAAGTGACAGAAACAAAACCAAAGTGCAGGATTTGATAAAAACACAATAAAACACGATAAACTCACATTTTGTAACATGTTCATATAAATGTTTCATTTGTTCATTTCTGGAAACATTTATGATTCCCAGTCGACTTGCTTTAAGGTCACTGTGGATGACCTTTGACCCGCTCTGCTGAGTAAATTGAGCCTTGTAGGAACAACATGTTGGTGTCAACTGGATTTAAGTTTGGGCTTTGACTAGGCCGCTCGGACTTGGTGGAGAGCGTTGGATTGTAGCTCTGGTCTTGGAGGCCATTTTTCTCTCTTCTTTACCATTGAACCATGACCTCTGACCTTTACTGATTCAGGGAGGCCTGAAATGAAATGAAATTTGAAATGAAATGAAATTTTATTCGAACATGATACAAATATAAAATAAAATAGTGCACAGTAACAAGAAGTGCATAAGAAAGAAGAGAAAATACAGATTTTTTTGTTTCAGTTAACATATCATGCTCAAAATGGGGTAGGAAGAAGTGAGAACTTATAAACTCCTACCCCTAAACCTGCAGCGCTTCTGATGTTGTTCTGGTCCAATCAGAACCTCAGAGGCGGACCTGTTCTTCATGTCGTCAGTCGGGTTCTGTCATCATTTAATAAGGAGAATAATCAGGTTTAATGATGGAGGGAGGTCAGTTTGGAGTCTTCATGAATAAAACCTTTAGTGATGAATCAGCAGAAATATGTAGGGGAGGGGCAAAGTTCAAACTTCATACTGTAAAAAACACAAGTTAAAGATTTCTGAGGATAAAACTGAGTTTCCTTGGTGTTTCCGTCGTGCTGCGGCTCCACAGAACCCAGAACCGCTGGTTCTGATCAGGACCAGCATTTTATAACTTTATCTGAATTTTAGCCTTTTCTTCCATCCTCAGAGGGGATTTTATAGAAAAGCCAACCGGTCTGTCGGACGATTTTTCTGTTTTCGATTTTTGTGTGAAGCGTTGAGCTGCAGGTGTGTTGGGTCAGAGGTCATCTTAAAGCTGCTGCCAGGTTGAGTTCTGATCCAGAAACCGGTTCCTGATCGTTTCTACAGCCGTATGAACAGCATGAGGGTCAAAGTCGTGTTTATGTTTCTGTCTGAGGAACAGAGTGATGCTGTGGGCTCTCCGGCCCACAAGCAGAGAAATCTCCTTAGCAACAAAATCACCAAGTTGATTTCTTCTCCCCTCGATTAAAGTAGCAAAACTATTTTATACTTTTCTTCATATCTGCTTATAAATTAATTTAAAATTCAATATTTTAACTCAAAGTAGAAAATAAAACATTTTTAGGTTTTCAGATTAAAAGAAAGTTGTTCTGATTCCTAAGTTTTTGGATCAACTGTAAAAAATCTAATATGTTTACAGCATAACTGTATTAAAATCAAAGCAAAAACAAGAGAATATGAATAGTAACTAA
Source organism: Poecilia formosa (assembly GCF_000485575.1). NCBI lineage: Eukaryota > Metazoa > Chordata > Actinopteri > Cyprinodontiformes > Poeciliidae > Poecilia > Poecilia formosa. Next base: position 86,249 of record NW_006799986.1, on the reverse strand, counting down.
AATACGCTACATTGTAGAAAGTATTTTAAAAGAAATAAATTTGAAATCCTCATCCTTTAGTAATTATAAAAATGATCAGGGGCCACCCAAACTCATTCCAAGGGCCACAAATGGCCCCCAAGCCGCAGTTTGGACACCTGCACTGTAAAACGTTCAGAGTTAAGTTAGAAATCAGCTAAAATCTAATGAGGAATACTTTCAAAATAAACTCCAGGTCAGAAAGAGGTTGACCTTTTGACCTTTGCAGGCGTAAACAGAGCTGGTTAGTAACTAGTTACATTTACTTGAGTAACTTTTTTGGAAGAAATGTACTTTTAGGAGTATTTTTACTACGTTGTACTTTCTACTCTTACTGGAGAAAAAGTTGTGGATTTTACTGAAACACCAAAACCTCAGCAGACAGACTCACCTGCAGCTTCTGTTCAAGGTTTTTACTCAAAGATTGGAAAAATTTGATTTTGCCTGATTTTATTTTTTGGTACTTTCTTCTCCTTCTTCATGACTTTATATTTTGGTCATTAAGTGACTGATAATCTGATCACTTCCTCCGTACTGCAGTGAACTTTTTATCGAGTCTGACTTTGGCTCGTGCCGTTCAGCCGCAGCAGGCGGTCAAACAGGAAGTAATCAGGCTGGCTCACCTGGACCAATCACATCGGGCCGCTCCGCATTCCTCACAGCATTCCGTGTGACTCTGCAAATCAGAGTAATTGCCTCCACACACACACACACACCCGGGGCGATCGATGACCAGCAGCTCCAGCGCTGCCTCCGGCCTGTGCAGCAGCTAACCAACCGTCTGATGATTTAATTTCTCTGAAAGTCGCGGTTTCATCATGTTTCCGTGACATGTTTGAAGACTCGCTGCCAGGAGGAAATTAGAGGCTGAACGCTGACTCCGCTCCATCGGGGTCAAAAATGACCCGAAATAATTTGGGTTAGTTAGCCGGTCATGAGAGGAAAACATGGAGGTTTGCTTTTTAAAGTCGTATTTTCACCATGTTATTCATTCATTCATTCACATGTTACCGTTTCAAACTAGATATTTAGTTAGCAAGCTAAATATTTAGATCCAAACTAAATAATAAAGTAGATCTAAACTATATAGTTAGTTAGCTAAATATTTACTTTAGAAATTAAATATTTATGTAATATGCATATTTATATTTACAATAAGTAAAAGTCGACTATTAAACAGAAAGTTGGGTCTTATCAGTAAATATTTAGCCCTGAGCTAGCCAAACATTAAGTTAGCTTTGAGCTAGCAAAATATTTATTTACCTCAGAGTTAGCTCAATATTTAGCTAGCTCAGAGCTAAATATTTTTGCCAACATCCAAATTCACATGCTGTGAAGATGTATTTGACTATCAAAATAAAAGCTGTGTGTTAAGAACTTCCAGGAACTCCTGCTGGTGAGACTGAATCCACCGATCTTGTTTTAAGCTGAACTGTTGCACAAGAAAACACATGAAGAAGAGATATGAAAACAGGAGTTCAAGAAGCGGCATGGAAGCTTTTATTTTGATAATCCACTTCCAGTTATCAGCAACTGAATTTACATTATTATATGTACAGTAGCTTGAAGTCAAATATTTAGTTGCATAACTAAATATTTAGTTTGAAGCTAAATATTTAGCTTGCTAGCTAATTGTTTAGCTATAGCAAATGGTTAGCTTTCCTAATCCATCTCATTGTGTTCTGTCATTTCAGCAACCGTTCATGGAGGTGAAGGTGTCTGAGGGCCCCCGGCGGGCCCGGAGAGACTCGGGTCTGGACTGCGATGAGAACTCGCTGGAGTCCCGCTGCTGCCGCTACCCGCTCACCGTGGACTTTGAGGACTTTGGCTGGGACTGGATTATCGCCCCAAAGCGCTACAAGGCTAACTACTGCTCCGGGGAGTGTGAGTACATGTACCTGCAGAAGTACCCGCACACCCACCTGGTGAACAAGGCCAACCCCCGGGGGTCCGCGGGCCCCTGCTGCACCCCCTCTAAGATGTCCCCCATCAACATGCTCTACTTCAACGACAAGGAGCAGATCATCTACGGTAAGATCCCGTCCATGGTGGTGGACCGCTGCGGCTGCTCCTGAGCCCGGGCGCCGCGCCTCAACCCTTCAGACTCCAGACCGATCCGCCCGATCCGACGCTTTCCTGCAGCCACCTGAGGCCACAAGCAGCCCGGCTCCCTGCAGGGCGGCGCTTTCACCACCAGCATACTGTAGCTTTCTTTCTTCCAGTGAAACTTTAGCCGTCCCGGCTCGAAGCCAGACGGGCGCGAGAACAGAACAACGCCTGATGGACCGTGAAGTGAATGTTGGCAGAAATGATCCAAGTTAAAACAAAAACATTTATTCTCCCCCAAAGTTCCTGTCTCTCTTTTCTGTATCAGGACTAAAGTTAGATGATATTAACAGCAATTATTTGGGTTAATTAACCTGACAGAGAAAAATATGGAGCTTAACTTTTCAGTCCTATTTTTTTCATGATACTCATGAATGTCAGTTTCAAACTAAGTATTTAGTTTGAATCTAACTATTTAGTTAACAAGCTAAATTTAGCTTCACAAGTATTCAGTGAGCAAGGTAACTATTTAGCTCTAGACTAAACATATAGCTCTGAGCTAGCTTAATATTTAGTTAGATTTGAGCTACATAAATGTTTAGTTAGCTCTGCGCTAGCTACCAAGCTAACTAGTTAGCTTGCTAACTAAATATTTAGTTTGAAACTTTGACATTTAGATATGAATGAATAACATGGTGAAAATGTGAGTTTGAAAAATGAACCCTCATGTTTTTCTCTGATCTCAAATAACTCAGATTATTGCTGTTAATTTTTGACTGTAAACTTAAAAGCCTGGACAGACTAACACTCGTTTCTACGCTTTGCTACGTTTGTGAGAACCAGTTTAATCGTCTGACATTTGGAGACCCATTGGAGTCACATTTCACCCCAGCTGAGCCGCTAACAATGAAACATCCAGAGAAGTAACGAACCAAAGCCAAAAACAGTCTGGTTAGCAGCATTTCCCCATTAGTCATGCTAATATTTAGCTAAACTCTCCCCAGCATGGCGGTTTGACTGGAGCAGAACCAGTTTTGGGTAAACCCAGCTGAGCGGTCCCGATTGTAGCGTCGGCCCTGAACTGAAGGCGCAGTGAACCCGAGATGTGAGTGACCCAGTTTGCACTATGGACACCAACAGGACGAGTTGGTGGCTACAAAAAGAGTTGTAAAAACTGATTTTGATATGTTTGATAATTTGTATTGTGTGCAGTTGTTTCCGCTGATGGTGTGTATAAAAACCACAATGTAGCAAATAAAACATGTTATTCAGAAACTCTATATGTACTTGTTTCAACAAATAAAGTCTGTAGCTTGTTTGTTGACTTCTGGTTCTTCTTCTGCTGGTTTCTTTCACATTTTGCACCTAAAATAGTTTCGTAATTTTCTTTAAATTTGCAGTTATATTCTAACAAATCCAAAAATAATCCAAACATTGCTTTAAATGTGTTTTGCATAAAAACATGTTGGAAATAACTCACTCAAACATTAATGAGGGAAATCACTGATGTTTGTTCAGATGTGAATCAAAATAACTTCAGGATCAACAACATCCTGCAAAAGTATTTACATCTCCTCTTTGTCACATTAAAACTAACTTCTGTGTATTTTACACAAATGTCTTTTATTTTTTAACAATCACAATCTGAAAAATGTGGTGAGCATATCTATTCAGCCCCACTGACTCAGAACCAACTTCCTCTGGGTTTTATCTCCACCAGCTCTGAACAGCTTTCCACATTTTAGACTTTATTTTTACAGAATAAACTCATTTCTTAATTTAATCCCAATGCAACACGTTGATCTGTCATAAAATATCATGAAGTTTGTGTTTGGAATGATGGAAAGCTGTTTTGTGCGACCCAATAAGTAGATGAATACGTCATAATCTTTAACAAGCTGTTTGAATTCATATTCAAACAGCTTTAATATAAATTGAATATAAATTTAATTTAAATCAGCTGATTTATTGACATATCACATTAATGTAAACTTGCCCCACAAACTAACTTCAGTTCTTAGTAATTCATCTCACTTTTACATTTAAAAATCAGGAAATCTTTTTTCCCCCATTTCTCTTTAAAGCTGATCAATTTAGATTTTTATGCTTAAAAATACATAAAATGACTAAGAACCTTAAACCGGAGGGTCTGGTCCAGTTGGTCCCAGTTTCCCTGACTTGTCTTTTCCCAGTGATGTCGCGCTGCCGGACAGGATGTGACCGCGGCGCCGGGCCGGGCCGGGCCGGGCCGGGCTCAGCGCGGCCTGGTTCCGCCCAGCAGGGGGCGAGAGGAGCTCCGCTCCGGAGAGACACTTCAGCTGGAGGCCTGCCACGGAGAGCGGCGGCGGCGCGGAGCGGATCCGTGGAGGCTGCTTCCTCTCCGGGCTGCAGCCACCCAGCTGCTGCTGCTGCAGCCACAAAAAACACAAACACCATAATGGGCTCAGCTGCAGCAGATTTACTGTTTCTGCAGGTTAACATGTTTATTTTCACATCATGTTTTAGAAATTAGCAAAATAAAACTGGACGAAACTTGACTATTGAGTTTTATCTAATGTGGGTCCAAACCGGGTCATCAACAGAACCAGGATCCAAACACAGCAACTAATCTACAGCAGAAAATGGAAAGAATTTGCAACGGCCTAGTCAAAGTCTGGAGCTCCACTTTATTGAAATGCAGCAGTGGGATCTTCAGGAAGCTGAAGCAACGAAGTGAATAAGTTTGGTGGAAAATAGTTTTTCAAAGATTCTCCTTTTTCTTTTGTCTCTGCAGAATGAATAATATTCATACATGATGACATGTAAATGCCTCCAACAATAATTACAAATAATGATGAAACCTTTACTTTCTAAGACAAAAACAGGATGTAACAATATTTATTAAAATCTGATTACAGGAAGTAGGAACGTCGTTTGTAAAGTTATACAATCAGAATTTAACAGCAAAGATTTGGATTATTTAGCCTAAACATTTTCAAAGTCAGATTTTTATCATGTTAATCATTAATTTATAAATGTCACAGATTCAAACAAAATATTCAGTTTCAAGGCTAAATATTTAGCTTCGCGCAGAGCTAAATATTTAGTTAATATGCTAGTTCACGTGCCGATAGCCGGAAGTGGTCTACCAAAATAAAAGCTTGCTCTTGCGAATCTCTGCTGGCGCGGCTGATTCGTTTCAATTGGTGTTCATGTCGTCATCGTTTAGTCTTTTCTTCATCACATGGTAACAGTCTAGCTTACAACAAGTAATGAGCCATTTTAATAAACATTTACACTAGCAACAG
>NW_006799986.1:60379-80888 GCF_000485575.1 Poecilia formosa | reverse complement strand
TGTTTATGTCTGTTAAGGTTAACGGCACTGAAAGCAGCACTTTATACCATTCAGACGAACATAGAGACACAATCAGATGACTGATGACCCGCGATAATAACTCAATAGTCCATGGAAAACCTTATAAGCTTGTATTAAAGCAGAAAGTACGGCGGCCACCGTAAAAAAGGCTTACAGTATCAATTATGCCGCATGAACTGATCAGTAGATTATTGCAAAAGAAAAAAAAAATCCCCATGTCCCCTGCAGGGCTCCGTACTCCGTAACAGAGCATGTTGTGACTAAAGAAGTAATGTATTAACTTTTTTAAACTTCAAAAATGTAAAACTCATTTAAATAAATGGACACACAGAGATTTATCTATTCTGGGAAGAATATTTCTCACCAAAATGGAAAGTATTTCCAGACTTATCTATCCCGATTTATGTTTTCGCATCCACCGGAATAATGTGCAGTTGCGCCACTGGTGTCACAGATAATAAACTAAAACAATTCAAAAATTAGGGAATGCTTTACTAGTGCTTTGTTTCCTTATCAAATCCAAATTTTATATCACATTTCTTTTCAAAGGTTCAAAGGGAAAAAATTAGAACAAATTATTTAAACCTTCCGTTCCTCCAAAAGCCAAGGAGTCCACTTCAAAATGTTCTCAGGTGTTTTTCCCTCTAAGGAATCCTTAGACTTCGATTTGCTATTGATGATAAAACTTGTTTACTTTGTGATATTGAATCGACTGAACATCTTTATATGAATGTGTAAAACTTTGTGGGATGATGTGCACTACTGGCTTTTCCCAAAAATTCCTAACTCACCTGAATTTTCTAAGAAAGACATTGTTTTTGGAATTATGAGAAAAGAAAAGACATTTGAATGTAATCATTATTATGGGCAAGTTTTTCATTCACAAATGTCGTTTTCTTAAAGCCACCTCTTCTCATCTCTAAAATTCATGGACAATCATCAAGATGCAGAACTGGATCATATGGTTGGAAAACCCCTAACGGCTCTTTTTGTTGTTGCTCTTTGCTCCTTCGTTTCTTCTGTATGTATGGGAGCAGCCTGGGTTTACATCTGATGCTGATACCATATTTGTTGTATATGATGATAATAAAAAAAAATAAAAAAAGAAGTAGTAGAAGAAGAAGCAGAAGAAGAAAGCGTCCATTTTCATTTAGCACATGCTAGTAGCAACAGGAAGGATCAGCACTTTTACTGTTAGTTACCGTTCAGAAACTACCGTAATCAGTTCAGTTAAATCTAAACTTGGCAACTTTTTCTTTTTCAACCGTAATAAATGTGATATTCAATTGACCTGTTATGACTCAAATGTTGGCTGTCCGCCCCTCTGCTGCATCGCTGTGGAAAACCTGGAGCGGCAGAGAAATCTGCGGCTTATAGTCCGGAAAATACGGTATTTATTTCATAAATAGTGTTATTATCTATTTCCTGGATTTATTCTGTGAAGAACCCAGAGAGGGTTATTTTATTGTGCTTTCTGGAAAACAATACATTTTTACATTTAGGCTCCTGCAACGGTCAGACTTTTTCTGTTAACTGACTTTGGCCTCCAGCAGAGAAGGGAGACGTTATGTGGCCCTCAGAGGAAAACGTTTGGGGACCCCTGCTCTACAGTGACGTGTCTGTGCTTTCTGCTCCTTTGTCACATATAGCTCATTGTTTCCATGATGAAACAAATAATGACGTGGATTCGGATCAAAACGGAAAAATCCACTTCCAGCACACAAAGTGTTTCAGTGGCTGTAATTCTCCACATCATGGAGGCTTTGACCTGAGAACGTCACAAACACAGGAACACATCCAGACTGAAAAATCATTTCATGTTTTTGGCTCCAGCGGTTCATGATGAACGGGCTGCGTTTATCCTGATGGACGTTTGGTTTGAAGAAAAGCTATCAGTAATTTTTACATTTCTACGCCAGCTCAGCATGTTGTGAGCAAACTACTGCATGACTAGAACTGTTTAACTTATCAGAAGTCATTTTGTCTTGAAGGTGAAAATGACTTTTGAGTTTTTTTGTATTTAGGTACATTTCAGAAATAGTAAAACATTCCAGCCTTACTTTTACTTTTACTGGAGTATTTTTGAAAACATTATTTCTAAGTAGAGAATGTGAGTATTTTGTATTATGGGATGTGCAGTGATGAGACATGATTGTTGTTCAACATTCTGCCTTTATTTCATCGACAGGAAGAGTAATCGATCCCAGAGCCGATCCAGAGGAACCGGGACGACCAAACCGTCTTCAGCTCGGGTTCCTCCAGCAGAACCGAACCAGCCCGGTTTTTACTTCTGGAATTAACAGCTTCACTTTAAACAGTGACATTATTTCAACAGTACAAATCTCCAGATGGGATTCTGGAATGGGCAGAGGTTAAAGGTCATCTGCTGCTGGTTCTTCACAGGAAGCTCATTACGGTTCCTTTCTTCCCCACCTGGTGAGGCTGCAGCTCCAGGAACTGGATCACAATCCTGCAAACATCAAACCAGACTCATCACTTCCTGTCCTGTCAGCCAAACAGGAAGCTGTCAACAGAAACAAAGATGGCGGCTCTATCGATGCTTCAGCATCTTTAGCTGGATTTTATTCTATTATTGCCTCATTCATTATTGATTTAAATTAATAACAGCTTCAGAACTAAAGGGACAGAGTGACGTATTCTCTGTTAATATTAACTGAATGCAGTGTTTATAGGACCGTCCAGCAGGGGGAGCTCACCTGTCTTCAGCCAGGCTCAGTTCTTTGGTCAGGAAGCCGAAGATCTTGGCGCTGTGCTCCTTGTTCTTCTCGGCGGTGTCCGTCACAGAGATGGCCGACACCGACACCAGAACACATGGAGCGCAGGAGCCGCCCACCAGCATCGGCAGCCCTGGATGCACCACCATGTTCATCCTCTGGGAGGGAAAAGAGTGTCCGGTCAGTTCGTCTGGTTCACGACAATTATTCAATTGCCCTAAGGAACTATACTAACATAATAATTAATGTAAGCTAATCCACAAATACTTGAGATCATCTCTAAAATGCTTAGAACTGCTTGTTTTCATAGTTCAAACACCAAATATACCATAAAACTCATCAATGCACTCAGTAGAAACTTAACTCTACTGCAGAAGCTAACATCCCGATCTTCGTTATTTCTGCTCGAGTTTTCAGCCAATCAACAAAAAGGAAAATGAACAGTTCTCCTGGATTAGCAATGTAGCCAATAGCATATTTCAAGTAGCATAGTGGACACATATCTCAGCTTCACAAGCTGCATTTTCTTTTGAATATTTAACATATGCTATATGAAAAAAAAAGAACAAAAATACCAGGAATAATTTGGTGTTACCACAGAAAAATCTGTGACATTCCACTGTAAATAATAACTAATTAATGAGCCAATTAAACTCCATCCAGACTCCATTGAATCTGTATTGAATCGCTGTTGTTCTGAACAGTAAGAGGGGCCCCTCATCTAATTCTGCTCAAGGCCCCATAAAACATGGGGTCGCCCCTGCTGACAACTCCTCTGGTTCTGGTCGCCAGATAACCTGGAAACGCTCAGATCTGTTACACCGGTGGAACTGGTGGAAGCGGGTCGGAGGTACTCACGTCCTCCGGTTTCCCCAGCGCCGCCGCGGTGACGGAGCAGAACCGCTTCAGGAAATCCTCGGAGAAGCTGCTGGCAGGCAGGTTGCTCTCCAGGACGACGAAGGGCATCTTTACTGGCGGGACTGGGAGCTGTGGTTAGACTCAACACGCGAAAGGTCAATGACAGACTTTGGTGGCAGGATAATTCTTCTTCCGGTGTCACTTTCAAAATAAAGCATAAAAATAAACTGAGTGTGGTTTTCTTCGACGCTTCCCGAAATAAATTTAGTAAAAATCTGTCAGGGACTTTATTACAACTCGGTTATCCTCCTTCTGTTTTAACTCCACATTTATTCGTTACTCGCGACGAGTAACGAATAACTCGTCGCGAGTGACGTGTTATTTCCGTCACGCGGAAATAACACGTGACGTTATTTCCGCGCAGAAAAACTACAACCCAAATACTGAAATAAAAAACATTTTGAGGATATAACTTTGTCTACCATAATTTTTGATTTTCAAATATTTAAAGTAATAAAAACATAACATAGCAAGAGAAGTAAAAAAATAAAATAAACTGATTCGTTATTCTAAAAGTCACGCTTTCTATTAAAGCCCATTTCCGCCATGACAGAAAAATAAAAGCCCAAGAGGAAGTGAGAAAAATGAATAAATAGTCATAATTTTGACTTTAAAAGTTATATTTATGGAAGTCACGCTGTTTCTCTACGGAAGCTTGCCAAAATCTCACATGACTGGAAATCGAAATTATTACTGAATCACATAATTATCACTATCTGAAAATTACGACTGAACTTCGAAGTCATGACTTTATATCTCATTATATCTTATTAATACAAGTCAAAATTATATCTTGGGTTTCTTTTATGGTGGAAGTGAACTTCCATACTTTTCAGATTGTGTTTTGGATTATTTTTCTTCGGAATTATGAATTATGTCTCAAAAACCCCGAATGAAACAAGTCTGCTGTTGAAACGTCACCAAATGTGAAAACTTTTTCTCGATGCTGAGACTGTAGGATCTCGCACATACAATTCTCCATATAATTTCTAATGTTTATTCCATGGATTATTTTAATATTTATGTATTTATTCAATCCTCTAACGCGAACTCATGTGATATAAAACACGCCACATGATGGCGCTGCCTCCTCAACAGAAACATTAATAAGGATTTTAGCCAATGTTGTTGATTTTTTAGTTATTAATATTTTTTTCCGTCATGAATATTTTGTAGCACAGTATCGTTTTATCTGGAGATTTTTCGGGGAAACACAAAATTCTGAACTAATAAAAATATTTTTCTGTAGAGCCGCAGTCGCTCCATGATCAGCAGCTGCAGGACAATATTTTGTGACTCGTGAGACATTAAAGTTTTTTATCCTGTTTGACAGATGTTTCACATGCTTTGGTTTTTAAATCTGATTCATCTAATAAAAAAATATTCCACTCTGTTTGAATCCATCGTTTCCTCTCCAGCCAATCATGGTTTCTGTTGCCACGTAACAGGCTAAAGTTGGAGTATAAAAAGCTGCGCACTAATAAATTATGACGCCCGTCAGCGCTGCTCATTTTCCCACGCAGCTCCGAGGCGCATCACGTCGCAGCGGATCTTTTCCTTCTCGTTCACCTGAAGCCGAGCAGCAGAGCCATGCACCTGTCCCGGACTGCGCTGTGCCTCAGCCTGCTGGCTGTTCTGGGTCCTGTTGTTCTGAGCGAGCCGGAGCCACAGCCGGCCGCCGCCACCAGCCCCACGGACACGGAGCAGTGCCTCACCTGCGAGGTGCGGCAGCACATGAAGACCATGCGGATCAACGCCATCAAGTCGCAGATTCTGAGCAAACTGCGCATGAAGGAGGCGCCCAACATCAGCCGGGACGCGGTGCAGCTGCTGCTGCCCAAGGCGCCGCCGCTGCAGCAGCTGCTGGACCAGTACGACGTGCTGGGAGACGACAGCCGGGATCTGGTACCGGAGGACGACGAGCACGCGACCACTGAGACTCTGATGATCATGGCCACTGAGCGTAAGTCTGCCTCGAGCTCCACTTTCTGCTCCATTAACGCGTCTTCTGTGCGTAAAGCCACATTTTACGCTCAGAACTGCAAGCAAGGAGTTTTTTGCCGTCGCATGGAGATTCTAGATGTTGGTCGTGAATATATGAATGAAGAAGAATCCCGAAGACTTTTTGTTTTATGTGTTTCTTGCAGAACAATTTGGCGGTTTCTTGACTATTTTTGTGCGTAAAACAAGATTTTACGCACAAAACGGCTTTTATTTTGGCATCTCTTTGAGTTCTTAGGTGTTGAAGCTGCTTTTTACTGGAGCTTATCAAGACAACAAACAGCTTTTTAGCGTCTTTTGTGCTCAAAATTAGGTTTTTCCCCAAAAAGAAGTGCAAAGAAAACGTTCTATTTTGGCATCATTCTGAGTTTTAGATTTTAAGATAAATACCGAAGCATTATGAACCTTAAGAAGGTTGTGCATCAGAAGGTTTATGACAGTTTTATAATGGGTAAAATGAAGCTTTACGCTCAAAAAAGGCGATAAAAGCCACTAAGTGAGACATCAGATGGATGTTTTCAGTGATAATGGAGAATTAATGGGAATTCCCAGGATTAAAAACGGTATTTCTGTTGGTGTTTGCAAGACAAAGTTTCTGTTTTTTTGATTTCTGTGAATGAAATGAAGTTTTACGGACATAAAAACGCAATAAAAACATAAAGTTTGACATTACCTGGATGTTTTTAGGTGATTCTAGTGAATTAAGCACCATCAAGATCACAAATTGTATTTTTGTTCGAGTTTGCGACACAAATTGTTTATTTTTTTTTGCACATGTTGGTAAAATGAAATTTTGCGCATCACAGAAGCAAATAAAGCTTTTATTTATCTTCAAAACAAATTACATTCACTTACTTTTTCGGTTTTAAAGCGTTTTAACAATAAAACGAGGTAAAGGGACAGAAATGAGATGAAGTGATGCACAGGGATGGAGGGATCCAGGTCCGGATCCGGAAAGTTTCTGAATCCGCCCTCAGATGAAGCGCAGCTCCAAGTCGAATTGAACGGTTTGTTTTTCGCACCTCTGAAACCAGCTTCAGCTGTCACCTTCCCAAATAAAACAACCTTCTTCTCTTTCCTTCTGACATGAAGCCAGAAGCTGCAGCTCCGAGCGGCTCTGGTTCTGTTCGCAGCCTGCAGGGTCCGCTGGACACGGAGCCAACAGGAAAACCTAAAGATCATCCCAACTGGTTCCATGTTCTATCTGTAAATATTTATCCTCCGTGCGTCATGTCCTGCTCTGTGTTCCTGCAGCCGACCCGGCGGTCCAGGAGGACGGGGAACCGACGTGCTGCTTCTTCTCCTTCACGCAGAAGCTGCAGGCCACGCCGATCGTGCGCGCGCAGCTGTGGGTGCACATGCGCCCCGCGGCCGAGGCGACCACCGTGTTCCTGCAGATCTCCCGCCTCATGCCGGCCACGGACGGCGGCAGGAGGCACGTCCGGATCCGCTCCCTGAAGATCGACGTGAACGCCGGGGTGAGCTCGTGGCAGAGCATCGACGTGAAGCAGGTGGTGGCGGTGTGGCTGCGGCAGCCGGAGACCAACTGGGGCATCGAGATCAAGGCCTTCGACTCGCGGGGGAACGACCTGGCGGTGACCGCGGTGCAGGCCGGGGAGGACGGGCTGGTGAGTCCGCGGCGCTCCGCCCGGAGCTTCAGCCACAAATATCATTTATATTTTCCTGCAGTTTGAGTTTCATGAAAACTTTTCAGGTCATCCTTCGGGACTCTTTAACTTTAACTCCTCCTAAACTGACCGAGTTAGAAAAAGAGAAAAAAAGTGTTTTCAAACCAGGAATTCATTTATTAAGGAAACAAAAAAGAACCAAACCAACCTGGTTCTGCGTGGAAATGTTATCCCACCTGCAGACCAGCAGCTGGTGATAAAACTATTTAACATCCTTCATTTTTATTAACTGTTGCCCGTCTGTGGCTTTGTCTGAGTCAAACCGATGTGAGCGCATATATTTATGTAAGCAAACAATAATTGGTGACGCTGAGCAGCAGCTTACTACGGAACACCAACAAGGACAAAAAGCCACGAAATGTTTCTGTATCCATCACAGTCAAAGAAACGCAGCAAATCCGTTTCATCCAATCAGAGTGTTTACTGGATGAAAGGAGCCAATCACAGCCAAGTCGAAATCGTCCAGGAAGTGACAGAAACAAAACCAAAGTGCAGGATTTGATAAAAACACAATAAAACACGATAAACTCACATTTTGTAACATGTTCATATAAATGTTTCATTTGTTCATTTCTGGAAACATTTATGATTCCCAGTCGACTTGCTTTAAGGTCACTGTGGATGACCTTTGACCCGCTCTGCTGAGTAAATTGAGCCTTGTTGGAACAACATGTTGGTGTCAACTGGATTTAAGTTTGGGCTTTGACTAGGCCGCTCGGACTTGGTGGAGAGCGTTGGATTGTAGCTCTGGTCTTGGAGGCCATTTTTCTCTCTTCTTTACCATTGAACCATGACCTCTGACCTTTACTGATTCAGGGAGGCCTGAAATGAAATGAAATTTGAAATGAAATGAAATTTTATTCGAACATGATACAAATATAAAATAAAATAGTGCACAGTAACAAGAAGTGCATAAGAAAGAAGAGAAAATACAGATTTTTTTGTTTCAGTTAACATATCATGCTCAAAATGGGGTAGGAAGAAGTGAGAACTTATAAACTCCTACCCCTAAACCTGCAGCGCTTCTGATGTTGTTCTGGTCCAATCAGAACCTCAGAGGCGGACCTGTTCTTCATGTCGTCAGTCGGGTTCTGTCATCATTTAATAAGGAGAATAATCAGGTTTAATGATGGAGGGAGGTCAGTTTGGAGTCTTCATGAATAAAACCTTTAGTGATGAATCAGCAGAAATATGTAGGGGAGGGGCAAAGTTCAAACTTCATACTGTAAAAAACACAAGTTAAAGATTTCTGAGGATAAAACTGAGTTTCCTTGGTGTTTCCGTCGTGCTGCGGCTCCACAGAACCCAGAACCGCTGGTTCTGATCAGGACCAGCATTTTATAACTTTATCTGAATTTTAGCCTTTTCTTCCATCCTCACTGAGGGGATTTTATAGAAAAGCCAACTGGTTTGTCGGACGATTTTTCTGTTTTCGATTTTTGTGTGAAGCGTTGAGCTGCAGGTGTGTTGGGTCAGAGGTCATCTTAAAGCTGCTGCCAGGTTGAGTTCTGATCCAGAAACCGGTTCCTGATCGTTTCTACAGCCGTATGAACAGCATGAGGGTCAAAGTCGTGTTTATGTTTCTGTCTGAGGAACAGAGTGATGCTGTGGGCTCTCCGGCCCACAAGCAGAGAAATCTCCTTAGCAACAAAATCACCAAGTTGATTTCTTCTCCCCTCGATTAAAGTAGCAAAACTATTTTATACTTTTCTTCATATCTGCTTATAAATTAATTTAAAATTCAATATTTTAACTCAAAGTAGAAAATAAAACATTTTTAGGTTTTCAGATTAAAAGAAAGTTGTTCTGATTCCTAAGTTTTTGGATCAACTGTAAAAAATCTAATATGTTTACAGCATAACTGTATTAAAATTAAAGCAAGAAGAAGAGAATGTGAATAGTAACTAAAATACTTTGCATTGTAGGAAGTATTTTAAAAGAAATAAATTTTAAATCCTCATCTTTTAGTAATTATAAAAATGATCAGGGGCCACCCAAACTCATTCCAAGGGCCACAAATGGCCCCCAAGCCGCAGTTTGGACACCTGCACTGTAAAACGTTCAGAGTTAAGTTAGAAATCAGCTAAAATCTAATGAGGAATACTTTCAAAATAAACTCCAGGTCAGAAAGAGGTTGACCTTTTGACCTTTGCAGGCGTAAACAGAGCTGGTTAGTAACTTGTTACATTTATTTGAGTAACTTTTTTGGAAGAAATGTACTTTTAGGAGTATTTTTACTACGTTGTACTTTCTACTCTTACTGGAGAAAAAGTTGTGGATTTTACTGAAACACCAAAACCTCAGCAGACAGACTCACCTGCAGCTTCTGTTCAAGGTTTTTACTCAAAGATTGGAAACTTTTGATTTTGCCTGATTTTATTTTTTGGTACTTTCTTCTCCTTCTTCATGACTTTATATTTTGGTCATTAAGTGACTGATAATCTGATCACTTCCTCCGTACTGCAGTGAACTTTTTATCGAGTCTGACTTTGGCTCGTGCCGTTCAGCCGCAGCAGGCGGTCAAACAGGAAGTAATCAGGCTGGCTCACCTGGACCAATCACATCGGGCCGCTCCGCATTCCTCACAGCATTCCGTGTGACTCTGCAAATCAGAGTAATTGCCTGCACACACACACACACACCCTGTGCGATCGATGACCAGCAGCTCCAGCGCTGCCTCCGGCCTGTGCAGCAGCTAACCAACCGTCTGATGATTTAATTTCTCTGAAAGTCGCGGTTTCATCATGTTTCCGTGACATGTTTGAAGACTCGCTGCCAGGAGGAAATTAGAGGCTGAACGCTGACTCCGCTCCATCGGGGTCAAAAATGACCCGAAATAATTTGGGTTAGTTAGCCGGTCATGAGAGGAAAACATGGAGGTTTGCTTTTTAAAGTCGTATTTTCACCATGTTATTCATTCATTCATTCACATGTTACCGTTTCAAACTAGATATTTAGTTAGCAAGCTAAATATTTATATCCAAACTAAATAATAAAGTAGATCTAAACTATGTAGTTAGCTAAATATTTACTTTAGAAATTAAATATTTATGTAATATGCATATTTATATTTACAATAAGTAAAAGTCGACTATTAAACAGAAAGTTGGGTCTTATCAGTAAATATTTAGCCCTGAGCTAGCCAAACATTAAGTTAGCTTTGAGCTAGCAAAATATTTATTTATCTCAGAGTTAGCTTAATATTTAGCTAGCTCAGAGCTAAATATTTTTGCCAACATCCAAATTCACATGCTGTGAAGATGTATTTGACTATCAAAATAAAAGCTGTGTGTTAAGAACTTCCAGGAACTCCTGCTGGTGAGACTGAATCCACCGATCTTGTTTTAAGCTGAACTGTTGCACAAGAAAACACATGAAGAAGAGATATGAAAACAGGAGTTCAAGAAGCGGCATGGAAGCTTTTATTTTGATAATCCACTTCCAGTTATCAGCAACTGAATTTACATATGTACAGTAGCTTGAAGTCAAATATTTAGTTGCATAACTAAATATTTAGTTTGAAGCTAAATATTTAGCTTGCTAGCTAATTGTTTAGCTATAGCAAATAGTTAGCTTTCCTAATCCATCTCATTGTGTTCTGTCATTTCAGCAACCGTTCATGGAGGTGAAGGTGTCTGAGGGGCCCCGGCGGGCCCGGAGAGACTCTGGTCTGGACTGTGATGAGAACTCGCTGGAGTCCCGCTGCTGCCGCTACCCGCTCACCGTGGACTTTGAGGACTTTGGCTGGGACTGGATTATCGCCCCAAAGCGCTACAAGGCTAACTACTGCTCCGGGGAGTGTGAGTACATGTACCTGCAGAAGTACCCGCACACCCACCTGGTGAACAAGGCCAACCCCCGGGGGTCCGCGGGCCCCTGCTGCACCCCCTCTAAGATGTCCCCCATCAACATGCTCTACTTCAACGACAAGGAGCAGATCATCTACGGTAAGATCCCGTCCATGGTGGTGGACCGCTGCGGCTGCTCCTGAGCCCGGGCGCCGCGCCTCAACCCTTCAGACTCCAGACCGATCCGCCCGATCCGACGCTTTCCTGCAGCCACCTGAGGCCACAAGCAGCCCGGCTCCCTGCAGGGCGGCGCTTTCACCACCAGCATACTGTAGCTTTCTTTCTTCCAGTGAAACTTTAGCCGTCCCGGCTCGAAGCCAGACGGGCGCGAGAACAGAACAACGCCTGATGGACCGTGAAGTGAATGTTGGCAGAAATGATCCAAGTTAAAACAAAAACATTTATTCTCCCCCAAAGTTCCTGTCTCTCTTTTCTGTTTGAGGACTAAAGTTAGATGATATTAACAGCAATTATTTGGGTTAATTAACCTGACAGAGAAAAATATGGAGCTTAACTTTTCAGTCCTATTTTTTTCATGATACTCATGAATGTCAGTTTCAAACTAAGTATTTAGTTTGAATCTAACTATTTAGTTAACAAGCTAAATTTAGCTTAACAAGTATTCAGTGAGCAAGGTAACTATTTAGCTCTAAGCTAAACATATAGCTCTGAGCTAGCTTAATATTTAGTTAGATTTGAGCTACATAAATGTTTAGTTAGCTCTGCGCTAGCTACCAAGCTAACTAAATATTTAGTTTGAAACTTTGACATTTAGATATGAATGAATAACATGGTGAAAATGTGAGTTTGAAAAATGAACCCTCATGTTTTTCTCTGATCTCAAATAACTCAGATTATTGCTGTTAATTTTTGACTGTAACCTTAAAAGCCTGGGCAGACTAACACTCGTTTCTACGCTTTGCTACGTTTGTGAGAACCAGTTTAATCGTCTGACATTTGGAGACCCATTGGAGTCACATTTCACCCCAGCTGAGCCGCTAACAATGAAACATCCAGATAAGTAACAAACCAAAGCCAAAAACAGTCTGGTTAGCAGCATTTCCCCATTAGTCATGCTAATATTTAGCTAAACTCTCCCCAGCATGGCGGTTTGACTGGAGCAGAACCAGTTTTGGGTAAACCCAGCTGAGCGGTCCCGATTGTAGCGTCGGCCCTGAACTGAAGGCGCAGTGAACCCGAGATGTGAGTGACCCAGTTTGCACTATGGACACCAACAGGACGAGTTGGTGGCTACAAAAAGAGTTGTAAAAACTGATTTTGATATGTTTGATAATTTGTATTGTGTGCAGTTGTTTCCGCTGATGGTGTGTATAAAAACCACAATGTAGCAAATAAAACATGTTATTCAGAAACTCTATATGTACTTGTTTCAACAAATAAAGTCTGTAGCTTGTTTGTTGACTTCTGGTTCTTCTTCTGCTGGTTTCTTTCACATTTTGCACCTAAAATAGTTTCGTAATTTTCTTTAAATTTGCAGTTATATTCTAACAAATCCAAAAATAATCCAAACATTGCTTTAAATGTGTTTTGCATAAAAACATGTTGGAAATAACTCACTCAAACATTAATGAGGGAAATCACTGATGTTTGTTCAGATGTGAATCAAAATAACTTCAGGATCAACAACATCCTGCAAAAGTATTTACATCTCCTCTTTGACACATTAAAACTAACTTCTGTGTATTTTACACAAATGTCTTTTATTTTTTAACAATCACAATCTGAAAAATGTGGTGTGCATTTCTATTCAGCCCCACTGACTCAGAACCAACTTCCTCTGGGTTTTATCTCCACCAGCTCTGAACAGCTTTCCACATTTTAGACTTTATTTTTACAGAATAAACTCATTTCTTAATTTAATCCCAATGCAACACGTTGATCTGTCATAAAATATCATGAAGTTTGTGTTTGGAATGATGGAAAGCTGTTTTGTGTGACCCAATAAGTAGATGAATACGTCATAATCTTTAACAAGCTGTTTGAATTCATATTCAAACAGCTTTAATATAAATTGAATATAAATTTAATTTAAATCAGCTGATTTATTGACATATCACATTAATGTAAACTTGCCCCACAAACTAACTTCAGTTCTTAGTAATTCATCTCACTTTTACATTTAAAAATCAGGAAATCTTTTTTCCCCCATTTCTCTTTAAAGCTGATCAATTTAGATTTTTATGCTTAAAAATACATAAAATGACTAAGAACCTTAAACCGGAGGGTCTGGTCCAGTTGGTCCCAGTTTCCCTGACTTGTCTTTTCCCAGTGATGTCGCGCTGCCGGACAGGATGTGACCGCGGCGCCGGGCCGGGCCGGGCCGGGCCGGGCTCAGCGCGGCCTGGTTCCGCCCAGCAGGGGGCGAGAGGAGCTCCGCTCCGGAGAGACACTTCAGCTGGAGGCCTGCCACGGAGAGCGGCGGCGGCGCGGAGCGGATCCGTGGAGGCTGCTTCCTCTCCGGGCTGCAGCCACCCAGCTGCTGCTGCTGCAGCCACAAAAAACACAAACACCATAATGGGCTCAGCTGCAGCAGATTTACTGTTTCTGCAGGTTAACATGTTTATTTTCACATCATGTTTTAGAAATTAGCAAAATAAAACTGGACGAAACTTGACTATTGAGTTTTATCTAATGTGGGTCCAAACCGGGTCATCAACAGAACCAGGATCCAAACACAGCAACTAATCTACAGCAGAAAATGGAAAGAATTTGCAACGGCCTAGTCAAAGTCTGGAGCTCCACTTTATTGAAATGCAGCATTGGGGTCTTCAGGAAGCTGAAGCAACGAAGTGAATAAGTTTGGTGGAAAATAGTTTTTCAAAGATTCTCCTTTTTCTTTTGTCTCTGCAGAATGAATAATATTCATACATGATGACATGTAAATGCCTCCAACAATAATTACAAATAATGATGAAACCTTTACTTTCTAAGACAAAAACAGGAGGTAACAATATTTATTAAAATCTGATTACAGGAAGTAGGAACGTCGTTTGTAAAGTTATACAATCAGAATTTAACAGCAAAGATTTGGATTATTTAGCCTAAACATTTTCAAAGTCAGATTTTTATCATGTTAATCATTAATTTATAAATGTCACAGATTCAAACAAAATATTCAGTTTCAAGGCTAAATATTTAGCTTCGCTCAGAGCTAAATATTTAGCTAATATGCTAGTTCACGTAAGCTTTTATTTTGGTAGTTCACGTCTACCAAAATAAAACGCAAATAGACCAAAATAAAAGCAAGCGCGGCTGATTCGTTTCAATTGGTGTTCATGTCGTCATCGTTTAGTCTTTTCTTCATCACATGGTAACAGTCTAGCTTACAACAAGTAATGAGCCATTTTAATAAACATTTACACTAGCAACAGTTCGGAAAGGGTTCGGAAGATCCAGCTTTTATTTTTATAGTCCACTTCCGGTCATCGGTATGTGAATTAGCATATCTGATCTAGCTTAAAATTTAATTGGCAAACTAAATATTTATCTTGCTAGCTAAGTATTTGGCTTCAATCTAAATATTTAGCGTGCTAATTAAATATTTATGAATATTATTGAAAGTATGACAAAAACATTCCCACGTTTTCTAGCATGACAGGCTAAATAACCCGAGTTATTACTGTTCATCTTTTAACTTTGTAGCTTCCCGGTTATTGTGAGCTGCTGACGCACAACTTAATGCAGCCTCTTTAATAATCCATTCTTTTATGATTTTTGCTTATTTTGTGTTCTGAGGACATTGCTGCAGGATGATGAAGTCTCATTCAATCTGTTGTGAAATGACTCCAAATATGTTTTATCATTATAAGAAGCAGAAAATAAACTTAGAAATCTTTATGGCCCATCTCTATTTCTAATTTCTTAGAGAGTGAGGTTGTGAAGCCTCTTTGCCAAGACCCTAATCTTCAGATTGTGTCTCAGCTCTGGACTGCCAGCCTGGTGAAGCTCCTGAGTTGCAGCAGCTTGTTGTCTGCAGCAGACAGCAGCTGCTGGTAAACATTTTCACTGAGCGTCGTTACATCTGTCATGAGTTGGACCCTGGAGGACCGTCTCCGCCAGCAACATTCCACCTCTGACAGGTGAGGAAGTCCGAGTGAGAGAGCGGGAAGAAGGATGTTAGGGGGTGAGGGAGTATTCCAAGGCAGCTGGAGACCCCGTTATTGGACCGGATTCCTGTTGTGTAAAGTTAATAGAAATTTAAACTACGGAGCAGGCATTATTTTTTTAAGTTCTCTGATAAATTAACATCATTGTACCCTGATGATGTACGATGATCATGGTACATTCCCTTGAATTTGATGATAATATAAAGACAGTACTTTGGGTTTATTGATCCAAAGTACCAGAAATAGAAATTCAGACACCAACAAACAACGTCTGGATTATCTTAAGCAGTGTTTTTCAACCCTGGTCCTCAAGTCACACTGCCCTGCATGTTTCAGGTCTTTCCCTGCTTCAACACACATGATTTCAGTTGATGACTGATTAACAAGGTTTTTCTGAACTGCAGTCATTTAAATGGGATGTGTTAAAGCAGGGAAACATCTAAAATATGCAGGGCAGTGCGCCTTGAGGACCAGGGTTGGAAACACTGGTCTAAAGATTAGCTTTGAAAAGCATGAAGGGCTGATGAAGACAAGATGGCTTCCTCAGATTCTCTGCTTTGCCCTTTCTGCTTTGCAGGGTCACACAGTCCAGCTTTATTTGTTTTAGGACCTAATTATTTTGCTTCAACTTAAATATTTAGCTAGCCCTGAACTAACTAAATATTTAGCTTGCTCGTCACTCGATGCGTTGCCCCAATCCTCCACATGACCCTGAAGAGACGCTTCAGCCTCCCCAACCTCACAAAATCCTAGTCTTCAGGATCTCCTGACCCTACCTCAGCAATCGCCTCCATGCCAACAGATTCACCTTCCTCTCACTCAGTCCATTCTTTGAAGGACAACACGCTCCCCACCCAATCCTCACAAAGCAGATGCAGAGTGGGCTGCCCTTCGTTTTCCAGAACTTCCTTCAGGTCAACCAAAGTCCTTCTGGATTCCTCTGACACCAGAGTCTTTGGTTCTACAACCACAAAAGCTGCAGACCTTCTGGCCACTCCACGCCGTCTTTATGAGGCTGTGAAGCCACCAATCTTTCCTCCTCAGAGGATCCACTGAGGGGCCACCGCTCCTGAACATGGCCCATTCAGGTCACATGTCCCCAATGACAGAAAATGCTTTTCCTCTTTCCTTTGTAGGATCACCAAGGTTTTCTTTGTCATTTCCTGCCTGTTTTGCATTTTCCCAGATTAACAACAGCAAACCACAGAGTGCCATCTGCCTCTTGAGGTTAGTTTCTGTCCAAAAGCCAGAGTATCTTGATCAGCCCAGGACTCATTATGGCACCCCTGGAATGAGAACAGGCATGCTCCAGAGCTGCGAGCGGCACTCCGCGCCAGCTCGCACTCATAACTCTCTTCCTCCGATTAGTGCCAGCTGCCCGGCCCTTGGGTTTTGACAGATATAGTTGTTACATTATCCCTGGCTGCAATACGTGCTTCACAGATTTGTGCTGTAATTTCAACCACAAAGTTAAGCAAATCCCTAACAGCGTGCTAATTTATGGCCGTGCTGCTTCCTGAACACATCAGTCTGTCATGTCAACCCTGTTTTCCAGGACTGCTTGAGGTTTTCAGAGATGTTTGAAAAACAAAAGGTGGCATTTCATCTTTCACCAAACAGAAATAATCTAATTATGCTAAAAGGACATAGAGTCAATACAATCCATAAAAAGTAAATTACCCCAAACTTAACCATGTGTAGTACCATGTTTGCTCCGAAACTTTTTCCATATTCAGGGAGACATGATGTTTTTTTGTCTGTAACGTCCGTAACGTTACGGACGTTACAGAGTCCGTAACATCTCTGGAGGAACTCTGACCCATGCTGCTTCGATGAATCGCTCTAGGTTGGCAGCGTTCAGTGGTGGACCTACTGACAGCTTTGGGCCAGTTTCCTGCTGCGTAGCCAAAGTGGGTTTGAATTTTAAGCCATGAAATGGTGGATTCTGGTTCCATCAGTTGGGCGACTGAAGACTAAAGCTACACATGAACTTACCAACACGTGTCAGCTTGTGGCCTTCATCTGGACTTTGATGCAAGCCAAAATGCGAAGGTCATTCATGTGTTGCTGGAGTCTTCAGCTCACCAGATGGTTGATCCACTTCACCTTCAGAGACGGTAAAGTGGTGTTAAAAATTTTTCTGGATCTGAACCAAACAGTCATCCATGCCCTAAAGCAGCAAAGAAAACTGTCACCTTCGAGGGAATCGTTGAGATGTTTTTGGTAAATATGAGGTGGGTCGTTCGGATCATCAATGGTTCTGGCGTTGGAACTCTGACAGGGAGGCCATGTTTAGAGTTTTTCTCATCTTTATTGCTGACTCATGATCTTAACTGATGGTGTTAAGATCATGTTGACGCCTGCAGAGCTGAATGCCTCGTTTTCGGTGCGCTTCAGGATGCCGTTTTATAGTCCAGCGTATTCAGGAGACTGAGTCTAACTGGGCAGGAAGGGTTAAACCCAAATGCCTAATGTTGCATCATACTAGTAAGACGACAAATATGATGCACTAGTGACATTTTTTCTGTCAGCCAATCAATGACAGTGTTGTGTTACGCCAGTAGCACCATCCAAACCGGACCGTACCATTGTCCTGTGGACCTACAGGAATGGAGTAGTCTGATCTACTTTTACAATGGAAACAGACAAAACAGCAAACCGAAATGTACCAGTCAGCCTCCACTGATCGGTGCGCTCTTGGCCAGTAAAGTCAGTACATTATTTTAGAGCATAATCAGAGCATTTCCACCGCCAGTCAGACTCTCACTGGGCAGGAAGGATTAAACACAAACGCCTACAAGTACAACCACAAACTAGCTACGTTTGTCTGCCTCCAGATCACTGGTTGTTGTTGGGTGACACCAGTAGCTCCACCTAACCATACTGTGTCATTCATGGACCCTGAAGAGAGCTGCGGCAAAGAAAACGAGTAGAAATCAACCTGGAGAGGAAATCTCCAGGTTGATTTCTACACGTTTTCTTTGTTTGATGATCTGAAACCCTTTAATTGTGACATAAGCAGAAGAAACGTGTTTGTGCAGAACTAAAGTGTTGAGAGTCACTTGAACACATTTGGGTGAGAGGGATACAAACAGCCAGGGAAGGTTTTCGCTTATCATCACTACATATGGATACTGAGTCCCACCGCAGGGAGAAGTGCAATCGGATCGCCTCAGCTTATGATAATATTATAGTTGGTGCTGTGAAAGGTCAAACCACAGCACATGTCGGGCTTTATGCTGAGAGAACTCCCAGATGGCCCCAGCATTGCAGGACCGAGGCTCTGCAAATGCTTCTGGGAAAAACATGAATGCCGGGTAGGACCTGTGCCTGTAGTCTGACCCGTTTCTCTCTGCGCTCGTTTGAGGCTGGTCGCCGGCGGATACTCGCTGCTCAGAAATGCGTGCAGCAGCAAAAATCTACACTGTTTGCCTTGGGCCTCCAAGGGACGTATCAGAGTAATTAGGGAGGATTAGGTGATGATCATCTTTTTACCATGTGACCAGGCTGTTTAAAAGGTCAGCAGCGGTTCGTTTTGCCAGCTGTCTTCTGAAACACCTGTTTTAATACAGTTTCTGCTGCCAGAATGAAGGATTTGCTCATGATTTCTCCCACAGGAGGGATGGTAGGAAAGGAGCAGTTTTGGAAAGCATGCAAAATGTTTCACTTCTTCATTTCACACACGTCATCGAGACAGGTTTCTGCTCTCCTGTTACTACCTTAATGTGCAGAGCCACAGGTCCCCGTCAGCAGCTGGGCCACTTATACAGCCGTCTCAGAACCCAGGAGTAACCATAGACTTTAACAGACTCATCAAATTTGAAATAAAATCACATGAACTATATTTAACACCTTTCCCGCTCTATTTTTGGATCTGTTGGAAGAAGCGGTCATACGGGGTACCGAGGACTCGGACCACCTGCTTCTGTTTAGAAACATGAAACTAGGCTAACAGAACAAGATTGGGGAGTAGATAAAGACACCTGAGTTAGCTAAATATAGACTCTCCAGGTTAGACCCGCTTTTCCCTTCAGACCCTCCTTAATTCTTCATGGCACCGATTCGACAAGGTGTCAGAAACCTTCCCCAGAGAGGTTCTGGAGACCAGCTGGGTTCAGCAAACTCACTGTTCCAGAAACCAGCTGGAGACATGCAGCATCACCCTGCAGGAAGGAACCAATCAGAAGACGGCCCAAAGGGCAGAGATGTGGGCTGTGGAGGTCAAATGATGCTAAACCGTTTCCATGGCGATGCTTCAGTCAGTTCCTCCTGATTTGTCTCCATTTGCTGATCCTGTGCGGTTCCTTCCTGTTTAGGCGGTACAAACTGGACTTGATTGGCAGCAAAATGCATTCATTGGTTGGGCAACAGATTGAAGAAAGGCAACACTTCCTATGAACAACAACTAAACCAACATATTCACTTCGTTAGTAAACTAACTATTTAGCTCACTAAGAAAATTTACAGTTTAGAACTAAATATTCCGGTTAACTAAAGATTTAGTTTTAAGCTAAATGTTTAGTTTGTAAATTAGTTTCAACATCAAACTAAATATTTTGTACACAAGCTAAATATTTGCAGTGCTCGCCAGTTAGGGCAAAAATTTCCAACTAAAGTTATTTCTAAATTTACTGTCAAACTAAATACTATGAAGCTAAAATGTTTAGCTTCAAACTACATTTTTTGTTTAGCAAGTTGAACATTTAGTTTCAAGCAAAGCACAGTTTGAAAACTAAACATCTTGCTAACTAGTTTGGGGCTAATTAAGCAAGCTAAATATTAAGCATCAAACCAAATATTTTGTTTGTAAGATAAATATTTAGCTTGCTAAATAGCTAGGGCAGGGGGGGTATGGGGGGGAAAAGTGATGCCAATTCTAGGGGCCCTGACCAACAGGGGGCCCTGTTTTTATTATTATTTTATAAATAAAAATAATTTATTTTTTTGTTCATAGAAATTAAAAATAAAATATGGGGGTCCTGTCAATTATAAAATTAATCATATTGTATTTTCAAAGATTGTTTTTAGCAGTAAAAATGTAATGTTTCCACTCCCAGACCAAAAAACACACATCCATATTTGCCTGTCTGCGTTAAATGGTTCGATCCTGTTGGAGCTTCAGAGTGACGCTGTTAGCAGCAGACAGTGGAAATCACGAACGATGGTGGCGG
>NW_006799986.1:57111-59677 GCF_000485575.1 Poecilia formosa | reverse complement strand
CAGCTAGCATAGCACAGAGCTGTGCAGATTCAAACTGTGAATGCTCAGTTTAGTTAGCATAGCTACCAATGACGGCAGATAAACGGTTTCTTGTAATGATAAGTTGTTTCTCCCCCATTAGCACATTTAGCAGAGAGTGAATGAGGCTAATTGACAGCGCTAAAACCCTCCTCCTGGTTCTGATTGGTGGTTTTGGTCAGAACGGAGCATTACTTTAACCAGTAATAGTTCAGGATGGAGGTGGAGGAGATTGATTGTTTTCACAGATTATCTGTCTCATAACAAACTGCTACGACATGGTGACAGCTTTAACAAATATGGAGAAAACAGATTTTTATTAAAGTTATACTGCAGCTTGAATAAAATGCAACTACATGGCATGTTTAGAAGTCTGGATTGCTTTATGTGTATTTCACGTTGCTTTTGGCTGTTGCTCATGGGGAGACATTTCAGTATCTAAAACTAATAGAAAAAAATTAAACAACCTACCTGCATACTGGATGTGGACTGTTGGATGTTAAATTCATGAGCAGTAAATATTGTGCTAGTTATCAGTATTGAACCACAGAAAGCAAGGCAGATGCAGGCCTTTAAAATTGTGACGATCTTATGGGTCAAATAGACTCAAAAAATTGTGACAGTCTGTGTGGGGGCCAAACTAAGTTTTTGTCAGGGAGCTCAAGATTTCTGGTGGCGCCCCTGAGCTAGGGCTAAATATTTAGTTAGCAAATTAACTAGTTTGCAACTAAATATTTACCTTTAATCTAAATATTGTTAGCGAGCAAAATATGTAGTTTGAAACTGACATTTGTGAATGAATGAATTACTTGGTGAAAATTTGACTTTGAAAAACATTTTTCCTCTTGTATCAGGCTAATAACTGAAATTATTGCTGTCAATTTCTGACTGGGACTCAAACTTTTCATCACCGACTGTATTTTTCCTGAATCTGGGCTGTAAACATATCAGGCTGTTTCCCGTCGGCCAGCAGCGAGGCTGGATTTATCTGCTGAGGATTAACGGTGGAAAGTACAGCTTGCTGCTTGAACGTCTTGAAAAAGGAATCTGTAGAACTGTACCATACCCGTTATTCCTGAGCTGTCAGGGCCTGACACATACCTGACACCGCTCGACATCCGTCCGTGTCGGGCGCCCGCGCTTTTCGTCAGGGGGTCTCCTCGGAGGAAGCCCTCCTCTTCATCACTGTCATCCCTGCGTCCCGGAGGAGCGGCGCCGAGCTGGACGGGTTTTTTCTGATGCCTCGTTACAAACAAACGCTGCAGCGTTCTGTAAACAGACCTGGAGGGGACGGCGGCTCGGCCCGGTCCAGGAGCTCCCAGTGACCGGCCATCAATCACATCACGGCTTCCAGATGTGGCTGTCAGCTGTGGGGTCAGCGTGGCGATTCCTCATCCGTAAGTGGAAAAGCAAGCGCAGACGGAAAGGATAAATTACAGGCGAGGTGAAGACAGGCAGCGCTCAGCAGCTGGCCATCTGGCCCTCGGGCCCCGACTGGTTGATTTTATTGCTTTTCATTGCTTCCCGATTGTCCAGGAGGGATTCAGCGACCCGCCTGTCAATCCTCATCCTGCAGGTTGGTTTACAGATTACAGCTCCAAACGTAAAGACGAGTCAAACTATCCTCACCAGGAAGTAAGTGCACCCTCCGTCCGACGAAAACCAAACATGTAAAATAAACACATCCAGACTGAAGAGAAGCAAAGGAACATCGGATCACAGCAGGGAGTCCAAACTTTCTGCTCCGTAAACTACTGGCTTATGTAGCAAATAGTTACTTTCACTTGAGTTACTTTCGGAAAAAATGTACTTTTATTAATATTTTTACCAAGTTAATTTCATCATGAAATGTCGCTACTCAAGTTAAATGTGTGGATTTTATTTCCACTGAGAAACTGCAGAATGAAAAACAAGCAAACCAAAAAAACCAGAAGCAAACAAGGAGAAGCAGCTTCAGCTTCTACACACCAAACATCTGGAACAAACTTCCAGAAAACCGCAAAACAGCCGAAACACAGAGGTGCTTTAAATCTAGAATAAAACCCAGCTGTGTAGAGACGATGTGATTTACAATAACTGGAACATCATTAGTTTTATTCAACTTTTCTTTATTCTGCCTGCAATATAATATTTTCTGTTTATTGTGTTATATTTTATCATGTAAAAAATCTGAACTGCTTTATTGTTGAAATATTCTATAAACTCGACTTTGCTACCAAACGTGTCCAGTTAAACCAAATAAATTATTGTTGTTGAGCTCATATCTCTGTTTACTCCATAATTTAACAACAAAATGTTTTTTTCAGTTGAAAATGTTTGTCCTTAATCTCTCTGGTTGAAACATGAGAGGTTCTGAGACCGGATCGGACCGGACCGGATTGGCTGGACCGGACCGGACCGGACCGGATTGGCTGGACCGCACCGGACCGGATCGGACCGGACCGGATTGGCTGGACCGGACCGGATCGGACCGGACCGGATTGGCTGGACCGGACCGGATCGGACCGGACCGGATTGGCTGGACCGGACCGGACCGGATTGGCTGGAC
>NW_006799986.1:43286-56291 GCF_000485575.1 Poecilia formosa | reverse complement strand
TGTGTGTGTGTCCAGCCCGGCCTCCTGCTGTGTGGACGGGACGTCGGCCAGGTGTTGGAGGAAGAGCCGCCCGTGGATGCAGGTCCGGTCCGTCCCGCCCAGCCGCCGCTCCGTCCGCTCCAGCAGCTCCTTCACCTCTTCACCACATAAATCTGAAGGCAGCTGGCGGGCCAGCCGGACCGCCTCGGCCTGAACACAAAACATCCAGATCTAGATCAGCACTGCTGACGCTCAGAAGCCAATAAATAAAAACAGCTCCGGTCCTACGGTTCAAATGGCTTATGAACGACATCAATACATCCTACAAGTCTGAACCAGAAGTGATCAGCGCCATGTTGGTAGGCAAACAGCGAACATGTGGCTGTTGTTGTGGTGGATGGTGGCGTGTTGTCCTTGTTTGAGGAGCCGCCTCTTCTGTTCTGTTCATTTCTCAGTGAGCAGGAAGTTTATCCAGCCTGAACATCAACGATTACACGGCTTTGTAAAAGATGTGAACTCTTCACGAGGGTGACGAGGTTCTGGTGACGGCAGAGTGAGAACGAGTGGGAACATGTCTGCCGATAAAAGCTATATTAGCTAAGCTAATTTTGCTAGTTCAGCAGTAAATATCACTGATGTTTATCTTATTACCCCAGCAGTTATAATGTTTTTGTATTGTTTCTAAGTTAGGAGGTGAGCACTAGTTCTAACCTTGTGGGTTTTTTTACTGTTGTCATAGCAACTCCATAACAACTGCCTACCAAGATGGCTGCCAGTTACAAAGTTCCTGGAAGTGTGACGTCACATGAGAACCGTGTGAGCTCAGCAGGAATGACTTATCTACTTAGAAACATTTATTTTTAGAAGCTTAAAGCTTTTGCTCTATTTTCCATCAAAGCTGTGAGTTTCTGTGTTAACTTTTTGTCGTAAAGTCGTCTGTGAACTCTGACCTCTAATGAGATTAAACAATGACTAACTACATGCTGGAGGTTTGTAGTTTTTCATTTTCAAGAAAGTGAAAAATATCCCTGCATTCCTCTGATTGTGCCAGTCGTGTTGTTGTTGTCTTCCCTCTGAAGCCTCCAGCTTTTCTTTTTCAGTGACCTGCTCTCATGTTATTAATCCGTTATTAATTTTAAACACAAACCTTTGGTAATATAACAGTAACAGTATAATAATCCGAGTACGTCCAGCCAAAGATAAAACAAACTGAATTTCTAAAGAACATTTAGCACTGGAATCAGAAAATATTGTAAATATCCAAAATAAAACAAAGCAACAGTAATTAAGATGGATGATGAAGTCTCTGTAGCCACGCAGGGAAAGCAGGCAGGAGGAAGTGCAGACCAGCTGCTTCCTGCTGGGTGTTAAATGCGGTTCATCTCTCTGACGGCTGTTGGAAATGAGTTAGCTGTCGTGTTTTGACCGGCGGGTTTACCTTCAGGTAGTTGGTGACTTTAAGCGGCCGGCTCTGTGGCACCGTGGCGGCCTTCCTCTGGAGGACGGCAGTCAGAACCTCCTTCAGGTCCTCCAGGCCCAGGAAAGGCACGCAGTCCGCCACGGCCGTCGCTTCCAGATGGCGCTCTGCTGACAGCCGGCCGGCCAAAGCAAGCACAAAACAAGGATTAATACACTCCAGACGCTGCTACTATCTCCAGGAAGGAATAATAAATAAACACGGAGCTTTAGGGCCGAGCCGCGGCCCAAGGGCAACAGACCCCGGGCCAAATGGAGTGTTAAATGACTAATAGAAGCCCCAGCAGACTGGAAGGAAGCTGTCGAGTAGCCGGGAAGAATGATGGGCCGCAGTTTATGAGGAAATACTGTAAATCATCCACAATTTTGATTCTGATTTAATAACCTGGAGATTCAGAGGCGCCAACGAAATGCCTCAGCTGGTTGGCTGCCAGAGAAACGCAGCAAAAGACAATCAGTGACGAGTTTCTGCCCAATTTATCATCTAAACGCATCAGTAGACATGAAATAAGGCTAAACTAACTCACTAGTAACTCTTCAGACACATATAGCAGATTCTTTTAAAATAATTCCCAAATTGCTGATTTTTTTCCACTTATGCAAAACATCTTCTGTTATCTATTTTTTTAAACTTGTTTTGAGAATTTATGCAACTTTGCAAACCTGAAGTTAAAACTAAGAATTAACCTGAAAGTGGAAAACACATTTTATATTCAAGTTAGGCAATAATTTAAATATTTTCCAGAAGATAAAGACCAATACTGATGGACATAATGGAGAATGAAACGCTGGAAATATTATACAAACACACACACACACACACACATATATATATATATATATATATACATATATATATATATGTTTTTTTTTTTCATGCACCCCAATATTGTACACAATATTAGAAATACATTAAAATACAACAATACACTAAAAATTCAATTCCTCAAGGTGCCGCAATGGCCTAGTCAAAGTCTAGACCTCATTCTGATTCAGATGCTGTGGTGGAACCTGCAGAGAGCTGAAGCAGCAACGAACTAAATGTTTCCAGCATGAAGCTCAGACACTAATGAAGCTCTGGTGTTAGCCACTGCAGGCAGCAGCAGCCCGCTACGCTAACCAAACAGCTAGCTGCGCTAACTCTGAAGCACTAACCATACACATCTACGCTAACCAAACAGCTAGCTGCGCTAACTCTGAAGCACTAACCATACACATTATGTTTAGCTCTGCTAATGCTAAAGCACTGCACTGACATGGCATTTACCTAATAGCTAAAGCGCTACGCCAACATCAAGCTAATGGTAAAATGCTAAATTCCACCATGCTAGTTCCCATCAGTGGTGTTCGCTAAAGTACCGACAGCACAGCTAGGTCTCCATTTAGCACTTTTGCTAACTTTGACAACATTTAGCACACTTAGCTTCTGCTAAATGAGTTTTTTCAGATAAATTCTGAATTTACTCGGCTGACTGATAAACTTTCAGTAGAATAAAGTTTTAGTTTTGGTTATTGACTTAATATTTCTTTGCAGACGTTTTTGGGCCGACGTGTCGCATCATCTTTTTGTTCCAGGGAACCAGGAAGTCGGGGATCAGTTGGTGATCGTTCTCAACTCAAACAGGCTGATGAGTGTGAAGGGAGCCGAGGATAAAACTCCACAGATCAAACCGTCGCTGCGGTTCCGACTAAATTCTGGTTTTAATCCCGTAAATGAAGCTGGACTGAAACTGGGCCGAAGGCGCCTGCAGCTGCATGAAGCATTCCAGGAATTCCTTTAAGGCCAACTTCTCCCTCATCACCTGCACACCGGGCTCCGGTCCCACCGGGAGGCCCGCTGCCGGGCCCAGGGCCAAGGTCAGCCGAGGTGAACCGCTCCAACAAGAGCAACGAGCAACGAGCAACGCAACTGATGAGGCAGAGCAGCTTCAGTCATTCAGGAGCTCCAGACAGGAAATACAAGGAGAAATACTTTAAAAATAAAAGATTCCTGGCAGGTGTAGTGATGACAGATACTTCTGCAGAATATATAAATATTTATTATTAGTAAAAATAAAACAGAAGCTGATCCAAATCAGATACTGTTGGTTTATAAAGGATTTCTGCAGAAGAAGAAATCACACATCAGGCTGAATGAAAAATGATAAATGGATGAATAAAAACTTTTAGGAAACAGGATGAGTAATCCAGACATACAGATACATTTTATCCTCCATTTCTGTTCTCCACACTTGTTTATGCTCTCAAATTCATTTTGAACTGTGGAAAATGAAACAGAATAAAGTTAAAATGAGACTCTATTACTGTAATTGTTGGGATATTTCGGCTTCTATGAATTATTTATGGGAAAACATCATTTATTGGACAGAAACACAAGCGAAAAGGTTTTTTGGAAGAAAAAACACCCAGAAATAAAATTCAGACTTTTACCCAGCACAGGAAATGAAGTGTGATTGTTGCCATGGCAGTGGACAGGAAGCTGGCAGGGGGAAGGATTTTGGTGGCGTACCTGGACTGAGTTTGATTCTGAAGCCGTTGGCGACGAGTCGGGGGTCGGAGAAGAAGACGCTGCCGTCCGGCTCCGCCTCGCCTTTCTCCAAACTGCACAGTGTCTCAAACTCCGCAGCGCCCAGGTTCCTGGAAGACAGCAGGAGTTTACGGTCTGCCTCAAGAGTGCGGTTTCCCCGTCGCCGTGGGAACCAGAGCTACCTGTCGGTGAGCAGCAGCGGGTTCTGCAGGCGGACGGCAGGAAGGATGTGGTCCTGCTGGAGCCGCTGGAACAGCAAGGCTTCCTCCGCCCGGAACGGGTTGAGCAGCATCAGACGCCGCCCGCCGCACAAAATCAGCCAGGCATTCTGAGAGGCCAGCCGGCCCACCGGGCAGAGGCCCCGGGGCCCTGCCGCGCCGCTCTGGGCCGACAGGCGCTGCAGCCGCAGGCGCAGCGCCGCCATGCTGCAGGGCAGCGGCCGCCACGGCTTAGGGGGCGGAGCCTTCTGCTTCTTCTGGGGCTGGGCGGAGAAAAGCTCGTCCAGCAGCTGCTGGTTGGACAGAGGAGCTTTACGCTTCTGAGCCTGGAGCTTAGCGGCCCTCAGGGGCCGATCGGCCGTGGCCCCGGCGGCCGCCAGCCTGGTCCTCTGGTCATGGAGGTCCTGACTCTTCCTCGCCTTTTCCTCAAACCTGCAACAACAGAAGAACGATAAATCATGCAAATGGATCATTTCAACTGATCAGCTGATTGATTGATTGATTGATTGATTATTGTGACCGGCCTCAGCTGCTCTCACCTCTTCCTGCCTTCGTCTCCCAGGTTTTCCCAGCGGTTCTGGACGGCGGCGCTGACCTCCTGCAGGCTGGCGGCCGGTCGCTCCATCAGAACCTCGGACCGGGTCTCCTTCTCAAACAGCGAGGCGGCGGACGGTGGCACCCTCAGAGCGCGGCTGCTGATCATGTCATACGCCGTCAGAGCGGCCCGTTTCTCCGTTATGGCGTTGCCTGACCTCTTGACCTCCGGGTCAGGCCGGTGGATGACGACGGGCCGCAGGGGTTCTCCCGACACCGGGTCGGTCAGCGCCGTGCCGCGGCTCCAGGCCTCGGCGGACACCTGCGGCCACCGGGGCTCCTGTGGGCCCGGCTCAGTGCTCTGGGGTCGATTCCGGGTCGCCTCGTCGTCGCAGAGGGAGAAACCGGATTGGTTGACGATCCAGTCATCCGCCATGGAGGAAGAGGAGCTGCAGCTGGAGGCCTGGCGCTGCAGAGCAGCTGATTGGCCGGCGTCTTCATCGCTCACCTTCCTGCTCTCCATATTCTCATCTGTCTCCACACAACCAGCAGCAGGAGGAAGAGTTTCAGGGTCCGGCGGCTTTTCAGGACGAAAACCGTAAAGAGAAACCAGCAGAGCCTCAATGGCAGCCAGAACCGCCTCCTAAACACAGAGAAACAGGAAGTCAGAGCGAAGGAACCTGAACCGGATGAGCTGGGTTGGAGCCTCTGGTACCTTGTTATGAAGCAGAACCTGGGTTTTATCAGGCGTCACATTTACATCCAGAGATGAAGGACAAACTGTGATGTTCAGCAGGAGGACGGGGAACCGATGCCGAGCCGCATCGTCAGGATACTGAGCCGAGTGGTGCTGACGCAACAGCTGAGGAGAAGAAACGTGATAAATGACAGAAAAAAAACTGAAAACACACAATCTGAATCCATTTCACCTTCAGGATGTCCTTCTGCTGGACAGGACGCTTATTAATAAAGATAAAGGTTTTATCAGAGGTAGAGGAGCTCGTTAAGGACAAATCAGCTCCGGGTTTGGGAAGAAAACCGTCCAGAACCATCTGAAGGAAAAACAACAATCACAGAGATAAAGTACAGAAAACTGAACAGAAATCTCCATAAAAACAGTGCAACAACCCAAAAGTACTAATAATAACTTGAAAAATCAATACTACCATAATTTTCTCCACATTTTGTCATGCTCAAACCACCCATTATCTTAGGATTAGACGTGTCGGTCTTGACTGTTTTGGGGGGTTATATTTATAATTATGTCTTTATAGAAACATTGTTATGAATCCAAGTTGGAACAAATTCATAAAGTGAAGTGAGATGCACAAATGTGTGGTAACAGTTTTTATTGATAATTTAACAGAACTAAAAGGCCGTTTAAGTACTGAATTGCGGTGCCGTACCAGGTTTCTCCACGGGGAGGCGGTGTAAGCCGTGAGACGGTTTGGGGCATCTATTGCCTTTTTTTGCTGTCCTCACGTGAAGAAGTGCACGATCAATTTTAATTTTGTTTAATTTCAGGTTGTTAACGTCCAAAAACATAGGGGTATGATTCTTAATAAGGTTTTATCTTATAAACATTTGTTTTTGTATTCGGCAGACTTATGTAGATGTTCCATTGTGTTAGCTAGCTAGTAAAGCTAGCTGTCCCGCTAGCTTTACTAGCTGCTGTTAGCGGTCTGATGCCTGCATGAGAGGCATACAGTTATGCAGTTCAGACAGAAATAAAGACAGCCCATGAACGAGTCCATATTATAAATCCTGTATTTTATGCAAAATTAGTTTGTTAATGGAAGTGGCCTAAGTAGGTCATCAATTTGTATTTACCCACGTCTAAAATAAAAACGTCACTAGTTATAAAGTCGGTTATCTCAGACTTAAGCAGGTTGACCACCCTTGGTTAAAAGTAACCATGGGGAATAGGAGAAAGGGGAGAAATGTCGCAGTTACAGTAAAACCAACAGCAAGTACAAAATGCCACAAACACGCTATACAAAACAGAAGTCCTCCAGGCCACAGGGGGGCGTCAGCCACCACCTCATATGGGAGCAGACACTCAGGAAAGATGGAATGTCCAGAAGAAGGAAAAATTGCTTTTATGCTTCATATGTTTTACAATATTATAGGACAGCAGCATATTTATGTACGTAATATTTATCCAATTCAAAAATACTTTATTGATCACAAAGGGATCAATAACTCCAGACTCCGCCTAGTGGCCTGGAGGGCCTCTGTTTTGAAGAGCAAGTCTGCAGTTACTTTTGCCATGTGTCATGTTTTGCTTCTATTTGCAGCATTTTGTCTGATTGTTTTTGTAGGTTTTTCTTCCATTTGTGTGTTTGCAGATGATTCTACTGTTTCAGCCCCTGTAGAATACTTTTACTAAGCGTTATATTTCTGAAGTCTGAATCGTCATCGTTTCTTCTTCTGTGCAGGCTCCTGACCCGATCTTCCAGCCAGAACCACTGGATCTGATGACTCAGCAGCTGCATGTAAAGGTCAGCCTGGTTCCTACGGAGGGCTATTAGTGGCTGCATTTTTCCACACAGCCTCATTATGAGCAGCAGAACCCGGTGGTGACATCCAGAACCGAGCCACTGTTCCTGCTCATTACGCACGAACCGGACCTTTGGACCCCCGGAGCTCCTCATCGGGGCAGCCAGAGCTGCCAGCATCACATTTAGTTCCTCCTGATCAGCGGGCACAAAGGTTACTCTCATAACCGCAGCAAAACAACAACAGAGGGAGAGCGGGGGTGAAAGCGGCTGCTCCACATCTGTCAGCAGGTAGGAGCCTCGTGACGAGCGGCTGCGACCGCACAGAGGCCGGCATCGCCACGGCGACTCGATTAGCGTCAGGAAGCACTCAGCTTTCATCAGGAAGAGCTGCGGAGAAAAGGGCAGAGCGCGTTGAGCCGCCGCCAACCGAGCACACGGCGGATCAGCTGCTCAGGCGCCGCTGCTTCTCCTCTGGATCAGCTGATTTACACACCGCCACACCAACAGCTGTTTGAAAGCGTTCAGCGCACTCAGCTTCCCCTGAACTCATTTTACCTCATTAATTCTAAAGCACTAATTTATCTAAACGTGTCAGCTGAATAAAGTTCCACGTCTACCAAAAATGATACAAAACATAAATTAGGTGTTTCTAAGCTTACTTATTTTAGTCTGGCAAAAAACAGCCTTACTGGTTAAAGTAATTTCAAGTATTTCTTATTGAAAAACGTCATATTCTTCCAGAATATTAATTTATAACAATCCCAAACATCTCCACCTGTGATGAAGCAGCAAATGATTTTTATTCTCTACCCAGAATGCATTGCTGTATTTCTACAGTAAACAGTTTAAAATCTACTGATATTTTAAGTCCTATTGCGCTAGCTGAGGCTAAATCAGAAACATAGTTAGCAAAACTCGACAATTATAAAACCGAGTTCATGAGTGACAGATCTGTTCTCAGAAAAAATCACTTTCTGAAACACAAACTGACAAATTTGTCCCCGTGGAGAGCGCTATGCTAGGTTTTAGTACATGTTACCTTAAATACCATTTTGGTATATAGCTTTAGCATGAGCTTCGCTAAATACCATGATGATGTAGCATTTAGCATTTTATCATTAGCTTCCCTTAAATACCAAGTTGTTATAGCATTTAGTGTTAGCATAATTAATGTTTATAATAGTGCTTTAGGGTTAGTGCAGCTAACTCTTTAGCCCACGACTGGAGTGAGGCAGTGGGTTCACAGACTGCACTGACCACAGCGATGGTTCAAAGGTCAGACCCTGTGGGCCTGAAACTTCTCAGACCTGAACCCGACTGAGTTGGAATCAACTCCAAACAGAAGATAAAAACGGGTTTGGACCTGATGCCCAGCTGAATCCTCTAATATTCTTTTCATATTGATATCAATATGAAAAGAATATCTTTGGGTAAGATATTGACTACTAAATAAAATCGTTAAGCCTCTCTTTAACCGACCTCTGGCTGTTCTTGATGGACGGGCAGCAGGTTGGTGACGGTGCTAGCTCCTAGCGTAGCAACCAGGGCTCTCCTGTGGTCCGCCGCTCTGGCCTTCTGCCAAACCACCACCTGCAGAACAAAATGCCTCCATGAGTCCCCGTCCCCTCAGCAGCAGTGGCTAGCAGATACCCTGGTAAAGGGTTGCAGGACATGTCTGATATTTTACAGTTTGGCTCCTGAAACGGATCCTGCAGTAAACAGTTCCTGAAAAGGCCGTGAAGTGTAACACAAGCAGAGCTGGAGGGAACCGATCGCAGCGGCAGCAGCATGTCTGGACAGGCTGTGCTCCGCTGCAATCTCAAGCTACTTTCCACGAGAGCTGCATGGCTGCTGCATGCAAACTCACTGACCTGCAGCAAAACACACTGCTGCACCCTGAGGCCGAGCCCAGAGCTCCAGGAGGCTTTAATCTGGGCTTTAATCTGGGTTTAAACCGCTCAGATTAGGAGACAGATGTGCTTAAAGAGTTCAGGAAATCACAGAAAAAACTCAAAATGCACAATTTAATCAGCTAAACTGGCTTCTTGTTTTAAAGATTTATTCGTTTTGTTTGGATATTTAGGCTAAAACATGCAGGAAAAATTTCAGTGAGGACTCAGAACCTTTAACGGGACAATTTGGGTTTTAATCCAGAATTTAGCTCCATTTACTACTGATTAATCTTTGAAATTAAAATCAGATTCAACTGAAATGTTGAGATGTTTTGTAGGAACAGTAACCTCTGCAGCTGCAGCTCTGATCCATTAGATTTAAAATCAGCTGCGATCCCTTTAACCTGTACCAGAACATAAACACAGAAGAACAATCAAACTTTACTGGTTAGATCTCTTAAAAACACGTGAAACGATTCGTTTATCTCTCAGAGCTTCTGGAAGAAGTTTGTTGTGCAAAAAACATCCAGAACCAAATTGTGACTAATCGTTTACTGAGGTAATCTTCAAATAATAAAGTAATCAATTAATCGTTAACTGGAACATACAGACGCTAAAATATGCAATTTGATGAAAGAACAACTGAAATTTAGTCAAAACTGAACAATAAATATAAACACTTTGAACTTGAGGTAAAAATCTTCTTGGTGTGTAAATCTGTTCCTCAGATCTCCTCTAGTGGCCGTTCTAGAGTTTGTTAAATGAATTCTGTTATTGTATTTTAGGCAATTAAATGTTATTTTGTCTTTTAAAGCAATTCTAATATTGTATAAAACCCGTTTAAGTGGTTAAATGAAAAATCAGCTGAATAAGAAGTTTTTAAACCCGATTAATCGATTGTCAAAATCAATCACTAGAGTGATCGATTACATAAATAATCGTTAGTTTCAGCCCTGATTGGTTTAACCGCATTACCTGAATCTAAACAACATATTTGTGACAACATAAATATGGAATAGGTTTTATTTTGTTTCTATGAGATAAAATGAAGAATCAAAGTTTATTTAAGTCAAATTTGAATTTTATTTTCCATCCTGATGACATCATAAAATCATTTCTGCCTTTATTCAGAATTTATTCACATATTTTCAATGTTCAATTTCCACGTCAGAAGTGAATTTTAGTTGTTTGGATTCTGAAAAGATCATCTGGATTTTATAATCCTGGAAACGTCAGGCTGAATAAAAGTCAGAAACACTGGGATTACGGAGGCTTTTTAATTCTTTTAGCAAATAACTCTGAACTTATTTCAACAAAAAAATGTTTTTTACTGAAACAAAACCAAAAATAAATCAAATTTAACAGATAAATATAACCCTGTTCAACATAGAAATTATTTATAAATATTATTATCAGGCGTACCTTCAGATCCAGTTCTGACTTTTAAACCTGAGTTTCTGTTTCTCACAATAAAGTTTGAATTTTATCTCATTTTTTTAAATTTGAGAATCATTTGAAGCTGTTCATGTTTTATATTTGTCACATATAATTTTAGATTTTACTTGTTTTTAATCTCTTTACCACTAATGCCTTACCTACAGTCTAACGCAGGGGTTCCCAATGTGGGGGTCGGGACCCCAGGGAGGTCATGAGACACCAGGCAGGGGGTCGAAATCTCATTTTCAGATTCATTATGGTTTTAATGGTTAAAACAGGGGGGAAAAAACTACATCATTAAATAATAAAATATAGATTGAAATAACAATAAGTGGGGGTTACCAGTAGGGCTTTATTTTATAATTTTTAATTTCTTGGGGTGAACAGTTTGGAACTGAGGGTCCAACATGTCATTTCAGAACCAGAGGAAAGTTTCAGCAGCTGGAAATGCAACGAGGACACCTAGTGGTGGAGAATCTGCACTAAATAAATGACTGAATTAACGACTGAACTGGAAACCTGGAGGCGTTTTGGGATAAAATAAACATGGAATTAGAAAAA
The DNA here is from genome assembly GCF_000485575.1 of Poecilia formosa. NCBI lineage: Eukaryota > Metazoa > Chordata > Actinopteri > Cyprinodontiformes > Poeciliidae > Poecilia > Poecilia formosa. The sequence continues at coordinate 45,166 of NW_006799986.1, read as the reverse complement.
CTAGATTAAAAAAGGATGAAAACCAGATAAAAACGTTTTTTAGAAACAGATAATGTTAACGGGTCAGACCAGCAGGTTCTGACCTTGTTGTGCGCCAGCGTGAGCCGCAGCTCCGGCTTTATGATGGCGAAGGCCATCAGCAGGTCCTGGACCTTCCTCACTTCCTCCTTACGCTTCCTGACGGAGGAGAAGAACTGCCGTCGCACTGGCAGTTTCCCAAACAGCTTCGCCACGCTCACCGACGTTCCTGCAGGAACACAGCAGGGCTCAAACCGCCATCAGAACGCCCCGCCCACCCCGGTAACCGCCGGCAACCTGCCTCCACCCAGGTGAGACGGCCTCTGAGAGACGATGGCCCCGCTGGAGTCCAGGGTGTACTGCGTGCTGACGTCGTCCTCCTCTGTTTTAGTGGTAACGGTGACCTGGACAGGAAACAGACTCTGAACTGTGAGCAACAAACAACTTCAGCTTTTAATGTTCCAATTACAGATTTAACTTAGAAAAACTAAAAAAACATGTCAAGTCAGCCAATTTCAGGTTTAGAGGTGATCTGTGAACTGTAGTCGATGAACAGAAAGATTTTCTAAGAAAGATTTTTCACACTAAATCTTTCTCAGATTATCAGATTTCATCTTCTCAGTTCTATTTTTAACTCCTTCCAGAATAAGAAGTTCTGCGGCTACACCTCAGTTATGCAAATTAGCTGCTGCTGACCACGTCCCCCACATCAATGTTTACACTGTTTACATGTAAAAATGGCTGCCAACAGATGAGCTATTAAGTCATGTTTAATCTGCAACAAACGGGAGGAAAGACATTTTCATGTGCGAGTATAAACATGGCAACCATTCAGCTGCAAACGCCTGGGTGGACCTAGCCCCGCCTCCAAGGCGCAGCTCCTCCCCTACTCAGCTCCTTCAGACTAGCCAGCAGCAATTAGCAAACAGCTGCTGAGCTCATTATAGTAGATACTGCTCAGAGCAACAAAAAACATTAAAGGGTTAATAGAGGAGCCATGTTAGGATGACTTCCTGGAGGTGGAGCTTCAGGAAGAAATAGAGCATTTAAAGAGACAGTGGTCCAATTTCACAGCTTTAAATTACAAAATCAGATTTCTTTTAGGTCATATTTGATATACAGTACAGACCAAAAGTTTGGACACACCTTTTCATTCACAGAGTTTTCTTCATTTTCATTAATATGAAAATGTAACACAAGAGAATTTTCCACCCGCTTCAAAACCAGCAGATTTCCCTTTTTTGCATCTGAAGCTTTGAAGTGACCAGAAAACATCCAGAAAGTTTTCTGAACCTCTAACTTTAGTGTGGAAAGAGAGCCACCTCGGCCACGGCGCAGATGGAGCCCAGCGCCTCGCCCCTGAAGCCGTATGTTTCCAGACGCTCCAGGTCTTCATGGCTGCTGATCTTGGAGGTGAAATGTCGGACGGCCATCACCGGAGCGTCCGCCACTTTGATCCCACAGCCGTTGTCCCGAACTTCGGTCCGGTCCAGGCCGAAGTTCTCCTTCAAATGAGCGACACATCAAGTGAAGCTGAAGGGAAAACACAACAGGAAGTGAGACGAATGGTCTGTAAACGTACCAGCTTCACATCGACGCTGGAGGCGCCAGCGTCCAGGGAGTTCTCCATCAGCTCCTTCACCACGCTCACCACAGACGTGACGACCTGCGAGCTGGACAGCAGCCGCACTGTGTCTGCAGGAAGCTGCTTCATCGCTGTGTTGGTAGGAAAACAGAGTCAGTCATGGCTTATCCAGACTGCTGCATCCACGGTGCACAAAGCAGCATTAATGCATTAAGGAACCTCAGACTGAAGAACTTTCAGCCTCCAAGTCACTTAAACTGGCTCTTTTAAACACCAG
>NW_006799986.1:41082-42348 GCF_000485575.1 Poecilia formosa | reverse complement strand
TCTGCAAGACAACTCTGCCGTAGGGCCGAACGGAAATGGCATAAGGCTCAACTGCACGTTTATTGTGGCATCTATAAAGAAAGGCAACGTAACTATCACACAACACTAAAACATGCAAGAGAGGCTTTCTTTACAGATGTCATAAACAAAAACACTAACAACGCTCGAGCTTTATTCACTACGGTTGACAGGCTCACAAACCCTCCTATGACGTTACCACCTGAACTTCAATCTAATGCCGCCTGCAATAAGTTTTCCAGTTACTTTTCAGAGAAAATTCTAAAGATCAGAGGATTAATCTGCACATCCACTCCAAAGCCAGTACCAATGCTGTGCCCAAACAAAACAAATGCAGGAAAAATGACCCAATTTCAACTACTAAATTATAAAACCCTTGAAGAAATTATAAGTCAATTAAGCTCCAGTTCCTGCTGTCTGCATGTCCTACCCACACATTTCTTTAAGAAAGTCCTGCCTGTTGTTGCTAATGATCTGATTAAACTCATCACTCTCATCAGGTGTTTTCCCCCAGGCTTTGAAAACAGCAGTTATCAAACCACTGATAAAAAAGAACAGTCTGGACAAATCACTGCTGCAGGATTACAGGTCGACCTCTGACCTCCCATTCATCAGCAAAATTATTGAAAAAGCAGTTTTTAAACAATTAAATAACTTCCTAACAATAATGAATCGCTTTGACTTCTTCCAGTCTGGTTTCCATGGTTACCACAGCACGGAGATGGCCTAGTCAAAGTGTTCAATGACATCCATATAAATACAGACTGTGGGAGAACCACAGTGCTGGTTCTATTGAACCTCAGTGCAGCTTTCGACATTGTTGACCATGACATTTTACTGAATCGACTGGAGAGTTGGGTCGGACTCTCCGGTCCAGTGCTCAACTGGTTTGAATCTTACATAAAGAACAGGGATTTCTTTGTTTCAGTCGGAAACTTCTCATCAGAGAGGTCAAAGGTCACATGTGGGGAACCCCAAGGTTCGATCCTAGGACCCCTCCTTTTCAATATTTATATGCTCCCACTGGCTCAGGTTATAACAGGAAATAAGATCAGCTACCATAACTACGCGGATGATACACAGCTCTACATCATGATGTCACCAGGTGACCTTTGACCCCATCCAATCACTGAACAGATGCTTAGAACAGATAAATGTGTGAATGGGCCAAAACTTTCTCCAGCTGAACAGAAATAAAACTGAATTTATCATCTTTGGGCCTAAAGAGGAGCGAACTAGAATCAATGC
>NW_006799986.1:34428-40477 GCF_000485575.1 Poecilia formosa | reverse complement strand
TCCAGAAAACTGTAAAACAGCTGAAACACTGAGAGCCTTTAAATCTCAACTTACAACCTGTTTAGAGTTGCTTATGGCTAAATTAGGATTAGAGTGGGGTTTTGATGTCTTCGATGTTTTTATCTTTAGTTTTTATCTATTTATTAATTTCTTTTAAATGGCATTTTAACTAAAATTCTGAGGTGTGAGAATCCTTGTCAAATGGCGTTTTGACTAAAAATCTGTAGATTGCGTCCTGTCAGGCGACGGGTCCTGGATAATACCCGTGTTAAACGGACGGCGATGACAGGCGCTCAAATTCTGTAACAAAAGTTTGTTTTTATCTTTTTTAAAAAAAATCTTTTTCTTTTTTCAAAATCTCTTTCTCTTTCTTACTGTTTATTTATTTATTTATTCAATGTCGCATGCTGCATTTATTTTTTCTTTAATTATGTAAAGCACCTTGAAATGCCTTGCTGCTGAAATGTGCTATACAAATAAAATTTGATTGATTGATTGATTGATTGATTGATTGATTGATTGATTGATTGATTGGGGTCACCAGGCTGAAATGAGGCCGGCAGAAACTGAACAACCGGCGGTGGCCAATGAGAAGGAGGCTAATCACTAGCATTAGCATTGGATAGGCTAATGACTAGCATGCCAAGGAAGGTCACCCTCTGCATTGCCTACTTACTCTACTGACTATTAGCAAGACATGCTAGCTTTAGATCTGGATAGCCTTACATTAGCACTGCCTGGGCTAATGTTAGCCTTGGACAGGCTAACAACTAACATGTCTAGTTTGTTTGGTCGTAACTGACTTTTTTCTTTTTTCCAACATTAAAAGCAGAATATTTTTAACCTAGTTTGTGATTTGTGGAACGTGCAAATATGATTCTGTATTAAACTTTCACTGAACAAATAAACATTTCATCAATCACAAACTAGGCTATAAATATTCTAACTTTAGTGTAGAATGATATATTTCATGTTTGAGGAGTCTGAGAGTTGATGTTTGTAAACTGGAACAAGTTAAAGATAATTAATCGGTTGTGATCATAATCACAATAAATGAGTAGAAGTTAATTTTTCATAACTTAAGGTATTATTTTCCCAATCAGAAGCCAACTTCAGCTCCGTTTTATACATCATGGTCATGCTTCGTGTCCCGTTGGATTACAGCAAACTGTCATCAAGGCAGCTGATGTAAGATGTTACAGATTCTGCATATCAGCCCATTTTCTGATAAATGTGTTTTGTTTCTAACATTAGCTACCCAAAGCTAATGCTAACTAGTAGCGTTCTTCTCATTTTCCAGAGCCGGTTGGTCTCCGATCAGTCAGATCAGAAGCTAGCTTCAGTGGTTATAACATGCTGGAGAAACGAAGTGGCCGAGTGGACAGGAGTCTGAATTTTGGTGCTGAAAGTGTAAAATAAAATAAATCGTCTCAGAGATCAGGAAATGTTGGAGCCACAGAAAACCTGAGGTCATGTCAGGAGCCGGGAGATGAAAATGAAATACTGAATCAGCGAAGGAGCTAAAGCCTCCGCTCAGGTGCTCCCCGTCTGGGTCACCTGGTTTCCAGAGCAACGGCTGATTGCTTCCTCCGTTAGCGGTCCTGAAGGTGCTGAAGCTCCAGCAGATCTTCTCTGGGTTCATTGGGTCAGAACCAGCTGGACGTTTTATGGGACGTTCCCTGAAACGAGCAGAAACTATTTTTACAGCCTGTTTCCTCTCCAGGGATGAACTCTGGAAGCTGTTTCTGTTTCTCCTTCATCGGCTGCTTGGAGGCAGTTTGTGGTCCGAACGCCGATTTATTTGTTCCTCCTTCGTCGTCCTGATCAAAGCCAGCAGTTCCACTTCTGAGGATCTTTACAGATAAACACTGAAAATGTGGTCATTACACGTGTAGGAGGCAGAACACCGAGGCTTTTATACCAGCAGGACCACCAAGACCAGCAGAACCACCAGGACCAGCAAGACCACCAGGACCAGCAGGACCACCAGGACCAGCAGAACCACCAGGACCAGCAGGACCACCAAGACCAGCAGAACCACCAGGACCAGCAGAACCACCAAGACCAGCAGGACCACCAAGACCAGCAGGACCACCAAGACCAGCAGGACCCAAATGGCTCCAGATCCGCCTGGATGATCCGACACGTCCATCAGTGCAGGTGGTCCAGAGGAACATGGAGGCTTCAGGCTGTTAGCACAACGCCAGGACAGAGACACTGCTGGGAAGGGTCAAAGGTCACCTCAAGACTACACAAAGTCCTTGTCCTTAAGATAATAGTTAAATAAATAAAATAATTAAAATAAATCTTTAAAAAAAACATTTTAAAATGGTTTTTGCTTAAATTAGAATAAATTTAAAATGAAAAAAATATAATTTAATAAAATACATTTGAAAAACACAAATTAAAAGATAAAAGTAAAGATTATTCCCAAGATGCTGGACGTCTGATCAGGTTCAGCTCAGAGCTCCAGCTCAGTCTCTACAGGTCAAAGGTCATGACCCTGAACCAGTAGGCTCAGAGTCTGTTCTGTCCAGAAACAAGATGGCTGCCGGGCTGAGGTTAGAGGTTACCATGGGGTGTACTTAGTTTTCCTCTTTCTGGTAAAACATTCCAGTTTTATTTGTTGGAAACAGAAATGAGGAGCAGATGATCTCAGCAGCAGGACGGAGGAACGTTGGCCTGTAAAAGCTGTTTGCCAGCTGCGGATCGTTCCAGCGATCCCGTTTCCTTTGATTTCCCTCCGCTGAGCAACACGCCGCAGTCCGGTTCTGACGGGCCGCTCCGTACCTGGACCCGGTTCCAGCCCGCCGGGCCCAACGTGACGCTCCAACATCGACACACTCAGTCATAAAGAGAAGAACCAAACTCTGCAGAAAACCTCAGAAATGCTGGCAGGCGTTAAATGAAAACATCAAAACTCTGGCAGAGGTTGTTTGTTCCTCCTGCGGTTCTGTTGAGCCCAACCCGAACTGTGTGATGTCATCAGCTTATTGTCAGAGCCTGCAGGTTTAGGGTCCTCTTACCCAGCTGTAAGGGTACCCTAAACCCCACAGGATCCTAAATCCCAATGCTAGCTGCAGCAGCTGCTGCAGCTAGCATTGGGATTTAGCAGCAGGTTCATCTGTTCAACCATGAGACATGATGCGAACGTCCAACAGGTCCTGCTCAGGAAGGACGGTTCTGGTCCAAACCGTCCAGACTGACCTGGAACCGCAGCCAGAGACGGAGTCTTCATCCAGAGAATCGGTCCTGAAAGCGAAGGAGAAGCCAGTGGAACATTTTGGACATAATAACTGTCCATACATCTGGAAGATGATCGGACCATCCTAACTGAAGTGTGGTGGTGGCAGCATGATGCTGCGGGGTTGTTTTACTGCAGGAGGAACTGGTGCGCTTCAGAATCTAGATGGAATCCAGAGGAAAGAAGATTATGTGGAAATACTGAAGCAACATCTGAAGAAATAATGAGGAAGTTAAAACTCCAGAAGGACGACAAGCTCAACATCCAGAGGTTCTACAAACCTGACCCGGTTCTACCGGCTCTGTCAGGAGGAATGGACCAGAACTCCAGCAAACTACAGGGAGGAACGTCAGGAGGAAACCCAGAACATCTGACCCAAATCAGACAGTTTAAGACAATCATCCCTGACCTAATTCTGAATTCAGAGAAACTAAACTGAAAATGTTCTTGCTGATTTTTCTGACTTTGAGTGAATGGAAATAATCTGAAGCCAGAGAAGTTTGGTTCTGACTGAACACAGCGAACACAGGGTGTATGTAAACTTGTGGTTCCTCAGATGTTTCTGGGTGAGGGATCGTCAGTCTGTTGCCACTGAGCCGGGCTCTGCAGCGGATTTTGCTTTTAACGAGGCTCTTCGGGGGAAACGGCTCGGCTCTGCGGCCCGTCACGTGGTGAACACATATTTCCAGAACCGCTCTGGTTTGGAAACCGGTCCGTTCCCTCGCTTGTTTTTTTCCCATGGCCGGCCGACGAAGGCTGCTGCTCCTCTTCCTACATGGAAACAAGCGACCACACCTTCGCCTCGCCCACTGCGACTCACACAGGAACACTTCTTCTCTGATTTAACAACAATAAAGCGCATTGTAACTGAAATACAGTTCGTACCAGCGTTGGCCATAACCGTCCGTCTGGCTCCTGTTCAGGTTCAGAGTCAGGAAGTCTCTCCAGCTCCTGATGCATCACATCTCCCTCTGGTTCTGCCAGCTGCAGCCACACAGAGCCGCCCCCCACTCCTCGGCTTACTTTCTGACTCACCAATGTTCCTGAACAATGGCCGCCATTGAAGGCTCTTTAACGGACAGCCTGCATCTATTAGCCGGCAGCCATGGCGACGCCACAGCAGCTCGAAACGCCATGTTGTTTCCATCTCAACATGGCGCTGAGATGGAAACGATGACGCGTCGTGGTCCAAACATGGAGAAGAACCAGATCAACACAAAAACAGGAAGTTTCAGAGTAACGCTACTTGACCTCTGACCTCCAAAACCACTCCAAAAGCAGGAAGTGGACTACAGCGCAGGGCATTCTGGGTAAATACAACCGAAGCTAACGTGTTAGCCTAGCACTAGCAGCAGAAATGGCTCCTGGTCTTTAGCCAAAGACTAAAGAGAAATCCTCCAGCCGCTAAAATCTGACGCCTCCATCTTGTTTCCATCTGGTGAAGAAGGAAGTTGCTCTCAGTGTCTTCAGTGGTTCTTGGTGCAGCGCCCCCACAGGCCAGGAGGGGAACAGGTTGGTTTGACTCAGAGCCACAGCAGCTGGAGGGGGAGCAGATGATGGAGTTCTGGTTCCAGTAGAACCGGGTCAATTGGACCATCAGGAGGAACAGGGCTTCAGCTGGATCCTGGTGGGGCCCCGGGCCCCAGGCCCTGGGGGGTCTCTGGCAGGGGGGTAACTTTATGCGTTGGTTTGCTCAGTACCATAGTCCAACCAGATCGCTCTGGATGGATGAATCAGTTTCACATCTATTTGTTGAGTGAAATAAACACAAATGAAACATCCAAAGTACAAAAACTGTTTACTGCTGCAGCTTTCACTGTCTGAGTGGCAGCCATATTGGATTTTGAGCTTATTGATGGTGAGAGATGTGACTTCCTAAATCAGATTTCAGGAATCGCTCCAGCTCACTTTTCAAACATGCAAGTTGAAAATTTCACATTTGAAACGATGAATACAAAGAACCAGACCTTCAAAATAAAACAGGAAGTGAGGCAGGAACAGAAAGGGGAGCTGAAAGAAAATCCTGCGATAGTAACCCCGAGCGGTGAAACGTGAAGCTGTGAGTGCAGCGGTGGATGATTTAGAGGTAGGGAGGTGAGCTCTGCAGCCGCCTGGAAGATGTTTATGTGCTGACTCACCCAGAGCGTTGACTTTTCCATCCCGCTTCAGAGCCATGTTTACCTTGAGAACATATAATTTCCATGATTTGGTAGAAATGAGTAAGCGTGTTTCACATCTGCGAGTAATTTCTGCTCATCAGGCAAACAGTCCTGCTGCGTTCGGAGCCAGGAAGTCAGATTACAGGACAGGGCGGCGAGTCGGGATCCTGCACAACATGTCAGTGCCCCGAGTCGCTGCTGATGCTTCATGAGCTGAGGAAGGTGACCTTTAACCTCCACAGGTCTGCAGCAGGAGGAGCCGAGGTGCAGCAGCAGTGGGGGACGTGCTGCCCCCAGAGGCCATGTCTGTCATTACGCTGTGATTAACTTCAGGAGGATGAATGAAGTGGCGGTCAGGAGACAGAACAGCTCTGGTTTCTTAAAGGGATATTCCTGTCAAACACGTCCGTCCTTTAAATGCTTCCCTGCCAGTTACTGTTACATGGTTCTATTATGAGAAATTAACATTTATTCTGCATTTCTTTAAACTAGTTGACCTGCAATTAAACACAAATCAGCAAAATCCGCAACATTTTCAATTCAAAAGCCCCTTTGCTCCTAAATTACTGAATAAACAGATATTTGAGCTGAACAACAAACATATGTCTAGTTTTTAATCTGTTTTAATCTTTAGTTTCTTCATCAG
>NW_006799986.1:30212-33902 GCF_000485575.1 Poecilia formosa | reverse complement strand
TCCGTCATCTGACAAGCAGCAGGTCTGATCCACTTTATTCACCAAAAACGTTTTTTTTTTTTTTATAATTCACCAAAAACTGTTCTGTAATCTGGAACGTTCGCTATGCTGAGCTCCAGTTAGCTGCCTTATCTTGTGAGAGGCAACTGCGTCATGCGTCACGGGCAAAAGGTCAAAGGTAACAAGGTGACCAGAGGGCTTATTATGTTGTACAAAAAAACAAAACAAAACAAAAAAATGTAGTACATGTTATTACGTGTCAGAAGAGGGCTTTTAAAATAATAATACAACAAAAAAAAAAATTTGACCAAAAGGGCACTTGGGGGCAAGGAGCAAAAAGGGCAGGTGCTCAAGCCCCCCCAGCCCCCCCTCTGCACGTGCCTGTGTAGGACTTTAGTTAAACGTCATTTAACAAGGATTCTCACACCCCTAGATATAGACGAGTTGAACTGGGACGTTTTCCGGGGAGCTTTACATAGACAGTGTGAAAGAGAAATAAAAAGAAGTTAATAACTAGATGAAAAGTAAAGATAAAAACATTAAAACATCAAGACATCAAAACCTGCACTCTAACCCTAATTTAGCCATAAGCAGCTCTAACCAGGTGGGTTTTAAGTTGAGATTTAAAGGCTCTCAGTGTTTCAGCTGTTTTACAGTTTTCTGGAAGTTTGTTCCAAATCTGTGGTGCATAGAAACTGATGCGGACATTAGCTGCTACTCTTGATGCTCACGTTAGCCATAGTTACTACTGCTGACGCTGATGTTAGCATTAGCTGCTACTGTGGATGCTAACATTAGCATTAGCTGCTACATGGTTAAAAACTGTCAGACTGACTCCACATGGGCTTTTTATTTATTAACTTATTTTACGTCTTGGTGTTTCCTGGGACGGACCGGCTGACGTGACGTCCCTGTCTCCGTCCCTGTCTCCGTCCCTGTCCATGTCTCTGTCTCCATCCCCGACATGTCAGACTCTCTGAGAATCACTGAAGCTCTTTGTTTCTTCTCCATGCTTTAGTTGAATGGGGAAAAGTGTTAAATAAAACATTTATATCTGTAGCTGGTTGGTCGATGCGACTTTAACACTCAAAACAATTTAAAGTCAATAAAACAGGATAAAAACATTTTATGTTCCTACATTCAGTCCTGCTAGCAGTAATGTCTGAAATGATTCCTGATGATTTTTATCGAAGATTTGTCCTGTAATGATGTCGCTGGAGCTGCTTTAGTCTCAGGGTTCTGAGTACGGACCCTGGTGGTTCTGGTGGTTCTGGTGGCAGTGAAACCTTTGAAGCTGCTTGTTGGTGGGAGTCTGATGTGCTTATAGAAAGAGTCTCATGTTATGAAGAGATAGAATATAAAATGAAACTGAGACGTTTCCAGATGGTTCCTGTTTCACTGAAACACAAAATCTGTGGCAGAATCTGTTTTTTCCTCATCCGTACAGAACGGCCTTCAGCTTTCCTCTATAAGCTCTTTGTCTTCTGTTCCAAACACATCTTACATTAAAAACTGCATTAATGGCCAGATGTGTTTCACAGCTGTTGGTTTCCCAGTAAAAGCCTCCAGGGTCTGAAAACGGGGGATTCCCATAAAAGAGCTGCTGCTGCAGTAAAACCCGAACCAGAACCAGAGCAGAATGCCGTCCTGCAGGGAGGAGTCGGATCAGGACAGTAACGCTTCGCTCTGATTGGTGACGAAAAAACACTTGAGACACATTTCAGTCACATCCAGAGGATAAAAGCTCCTCACAGAGAGCATTTCAACTCAGAGCAGATGTTTATTCTACATGCTCTCTACATTTATGTTTGTTTTTGGATAAATTCACGCTTACACTGTAAAAAAAAAAACTATCTGAAGGTTGCTCAAATTACCTTTTTTAGTGGATATAAGGAGAATGAGAAAGTCACGTGACTTCCTGTTTCCTCACTTCCTCTGGCCGTCGGTTCAGATCTGTTTGAGAATCAGACGGACTTTGAACAACTTTAAATCCCACAACCAGCAGTGACTTCATTCTGCATCTCATTTTAACCACTTTGGTTGTGAAGCTAGATGTGCTAGCTAGCTTAGCGCTGCCACCAGGCGGCCATTATAAAACAACAAAACAAACTTTGGAGCCAATAACTTTCTGAAACCCAAAGTTCATTTACATGAACCATTTCGTCAGTTTCTCCAGCATTTTTATTCAGATTTTTTTGAACCATTTGAAGTGTTGAAACAGAAGTTAATGTGTGAGGCCATATGTTTTCATACTGCTGACTAATCTGAACAGTAGAACGTTTAATGACTCACAGGAATCCCACTGTGAGTCGGTAGGAACTGAACGAACTGAATGAACTCAAAGTTTTGAAGGACCTAGATTCAGTGGAATGTCGTTGGCTGGATTTAGTTCTTTGTTTCTGCAGCATCCCAGTTTGGCTCTGGGCTCCTTTAGAAGCCAAACTTTGAAACGATCCTGTTTAATGTAGAGGAGCAGTAAATAGTTCACAGCTGAAGTGAACATTAAGTTCCTCACATTAACATTTTGCATCTGTTCAGGCAGAAAACGTTTCTGTCCGTGTGCTGGTCGACGTTACCGAGCCAACAGGCTGAACGGATATTTTCAGTTCGAATTAACAAACCGTTTCACCTCAACACACGTTGTGAAGATGCAAAGTTTATTTTCATGATTGATACTCAATCCAGTTTATTTCTGCAGCTCCAACTAACAACAAATGTGACGGAATCAAGTTCAGTTTATTATTCAGATTAAAAAGTTTTTATCTCAGTGAACCCAACAGAGCCGCAGCGTTTCAGGAAAACTTTCTGAGTGAATCATCTAACAATGTTACATTAAATTATTAATATTCAGTATTAAATATCCAACATGCATCCAACATGGATGATTGCTGCTGACGCACTGAGCTGGTCCCTCTGCCTGACAAAAACTGTAAAATGTCTTTAAATTAGATCAGAAATAATTATTACATCTCCAATAAGGTGGAGGAAAACAAAATATTAAGACAAAAATGTTGCTAACATCAACTCTACTCTTTGAATTTTTATCTCTTTGGACGCCACTTTTGGTTTCTTTTAATCAGGAGGTTTGTATATTTATTTTGTAAAAAGAAAAGAAAGAAGAAAAAATAACCATGAAACACATCGATCGCAGATGATTTTACAGGAACTCAGGAGAGAAAACAATCCAGGGAAACTTCATCCAGAACAGAACAGGAACATTTAGTTTTTAATACTACTTAGAAATTGTGGAGTACTTATTACTTTTACAAAATTGGAACATACTTAGAAAGTCCAGACGATACCTACTAACTTTTACTTTAGCAATCCATAACAGGGATTAGAACAAATTTACAATCCAGAAAAATTACCTAGCATGTAAGAACAGGAATTTATTATCAACATTATTAGATTGTCTTTCTTCTTCTGCTCTTTCTTTTGGTTTATTTTGTTTGAATTTCCTTTTTCATTCACGTAAAGCACTTTGAATTGCCTTGTTGCTAAAATTTGCTACATAAATAAAATTACCTTACCTTTTCGTTCTGGTTGGGAGCCTGCAGATGTTCCCACTGCTGTTTGGTCTCCAACGTCAGAAGAAGAATCTGCTTCATTCCCTCCAGATCAGAAAAACTGTGCTTCAGTTCTGCATGTAGAACCTGATTACACCATGCTACCGCAAAGAACTCTGGGAAA
>NW_006799986.1:28577-29561 GCF_000485575.1 Poecilia formosa | reverse complement strand
TTACGCCATGCTACCGCAAAGAACTCTGGGAAAATTACGCCATGCTACCGCAAAGAACTCTGGGAAAATTACGCCATGCTACCGCAAAGAACTCTGGGAAAAATACGCCATGGTACCGCAGACTGGCAAAGCAGTCTGGGAAACTTCTGGCTCTCTGTAGTTTAAATTCCAGGAACGACTGCCTGGAATGAACGGGTGAAGCTAACCAGGCGCTGCTCTTGACTTATTTTGGGAATTTAGCACTAAATACAGAAGCTGTTGAGTAATCTTACAGTTATTTTCACACCTAAACAGTTTATCCAGCAGAGCAACATTGCTAACCAGGTCAATCATTGTTTTCGGTAGAAAATTTTTCCACATGCTAAAAAAATTCCTGGCAGCTGAAACAACATGAATAAAAGCAACACATCTACAGCTGACTGTGAAATTAAAATGTGTTCAAAATAACTGACTTCTCTGACTGGACAGAGGATTTGCATGGTGGTGCAGCTGGTCGCTGTGTTTCTGCAGACAGACGGCTTCCAGCACCGTAACCGTCGTCTCTGAACTGAGGAGGTTCCTTTTTCAGAAGTTTGGGTGATTTATCGCCTCAGCTCTCCTTCAGGGCTAAAAACACAGAATCACTAACAGCTACAGTCAAGGAGGCTCTTTGCGTCTGCATGCTAACCCAATAAAACCTAAAGTTCAGCTGCCAAACTGAGCTGGAATGGAAACGAATAAACATCATTAAATGTGAAACAGCAACATGAAGCGTTCAGTAAAACACCGTATGCTAACTGTTACTGAGCACAAAGATCACAGAGATGAGATGCAAAATTCAGTTTAATAGCATGAAAAGCTAATGCTGCTGCCATCTGCCAAGCTAACGCTGCTGCCCTCTTCTAGGCTAACGCTGCTTCCCTCTGCTAGGCAAACGCTGCTGCCCTCTGCTAGGCTAACGCTGCTGCCCTCTGCTAGGCTAACGCTGCTGCCCTCTGCTAGGCT
>NW_006799986.1:25341-27500 GCF_000485575.1 Poecilia formosa | reverse complement strand
GGTTCTGGTTTCTGTTTCTGGTTTCTGGTTCTGGGTTCTGGTTTCTGGTTCTGGTTTCTGGTTCTGGTTCTGGTCTTCTCCTGGTCTCCGGCCGTTTGAACCGGTTCTGTTTCTGTAGCTCTATAGATCGGCGCACATGGAAGTGATGAGTGTAAAAACGGGGCCTGTTGCGTAATCCACAGGAAAAGGCCTGAAGTGTTCCTGGTCACATGGCTGGAGCTCTGGGAAAACATGAAGCGGATTCCGGAGGAACTGGAGCGCCTCTGCTGCTCTTTCATCTCATTTGATGTTTCTGGCCCAGAGGAGAGAAAGTTTCTTGTTTTCCGTCATCTGGTCGTTTCGTAACCGCGTCCTCAGCTGCTCTATCGGCTTCAGCCAGGAGTTTTCAGGTCGTAGATTCAGAATCAGAAATAGATTTATGTTCAAATGACTTTCTGTGAAATAAAAACAGATTTCATGTGTTTGTGTTTTGTGGACATATTAATCTAGAGATGATCAAACTTTTCTCTGCATTTGGGTTTCATGATCTGAACTTTTGTTACAGTCAGAAAGTTCAGCCTTTCAGTGTTGAAACTCAGAAAATCAGTGTTACCATGGCAACAGCAGGTCAGTGTGCTGAAGCTGCAGCCTCTAATGGTCCGAGCACGAAAACGCAAAGTCGTCACGTCCAGAATCAGTTCATCCACATCTCCAGGACAGGGGTCAAAGGTCACGGTCAGGAGGGTCCACTTTAGGACAGAGAGAAAGAAAACTAAACCATCTGCAGGTCGACTTCATGAGCCGAACATTCAGATCAGCGGAGGGCACGACCTCTGACCCATGACCTAATGGAAGGTTCTATTCGTGAACTATTGACCTGTCAGTGACATGATGCCATTATCAGTGTGTTTCTGGGCCTGTTGCTCTCAACCTGGACGGTGGTCACAGCTGGTTCTGAAGGTCCAGATGTTGTAGGATCTTCCTGCTCTGCAGCCCACCGGGTTGGCCTGCAGCTAGCTGCTAACAGCTAGCTGCTAACAGCTAGCTGCTAACAGTAGCCGCTCCATTGCTAACAAATCAGCAATTTTCTTGTTACATTTGGAAAAATTGCAGACAAAATTGTTGGTATCGACCAGAAATCTGCAATCGGTGCAGCTCCAATTTTTGTCCCATGAACATTTCAAAGGTTTCCATCGTTCTGCTCCAGTTTCCATGATTTTTGCAGCAAATCGTTTAATTTCCAGCAGAATCAGAACAGAAATCAGATTAAATGAATCCTCAGTTTGAAGTTCCTCTGAGCGGTTCTGATGAAGCGGGCCCCATCCGGGCCTAGTCAGCAGCAGCCAATCAGCAGCCAGCTCTGCCTGCTTGGGTCCAGTCATGTGACCCAGAGTTTTAATCCAGTCTGACGGCGCCGAGCCGACAGAAACCTCCAGACGACGGCCAACCTCACCTGGCAACCACACCGCCTGACCTCCGCTGACCTCCGCTGACCTCCGCTGACCTCCGCTGACCAGAGGAGTTTCTGTCAACGTGATCAGAGCTGCAGGAGGAAGCCAGGTGAGTCTGCAGTACGATGATCCTCCGTGTCTCAGTGGGTTTACTGTGATCCGTCTCTTTGCTCGGTCGGTGGAGCAGCAGCAGGTTTTCTATTAGTGGATCATGTGAGTTTTTCCGAGTTTTTCCGAGTTTTTCTCAGTTTTTCTGAGTTTTCGGCTCCACAGTTTGAAACATGAAGCGTCTCCTGATGTTTTAACTTTTCTTTCTCTCGTGACTTTTTATTGAATAAATAATAAACTGTTTGCTCTGCTAACCAATCAGAAGCCAGGATGTTCCTGCAGCAGCTCCACCTGAAATCAGATCAAGTTTCTGTGCCCAGCAGGAGTATTATGGGCTGTCTGCTGAGGAAGAGGAGGAGAGCCTTCATCCTGTCAGATTAGAAAACCATGTGAGTCTGTTTCCCAAAATGACCCAGATTTGATTAAAGTCCTGCAAACTGGACATGGAGACGCCACAGGGAAGTAAGTACACCCAGTTCCCCAGGCAGGGAAGTAAGTACACCCAGTTCCCCAGGCAGGGAAGTAAGTACACCCAGTCCACCAGGCAGGGAAGTAAGTACACCCAGTCCACCAGGCAGGGAAGTAAGTACACCCAGTCCACCAGGCAGGGAAGTAAGTACA
>NW_006799986.1:23828-25220 GCF_000485575.1 Poecilia formosa | reverse complement strand
CGTCCGCCAGGCAGGGAAGGAAGTACACCCCGTCCGCCAGGCAGGGAAGTAAGTACACCCCGTCCGCCAGGCAGGGAAGTAAGTACACCCCGTCCGCCAGGCAGGGAAGTAAGTACACCCTGTCCACCAGGCGGCTCTAGATCTAAATCTCTCAGCATCTATGAAGCAGATCTGAGACATCCTGCAGGAGCAGAGTGTGAAAAAGTAAGTACGCCCTCCAGCAGCAGGTGGAGCAACGCTGGTCCATTCAGGTTCTGCTCAGATTACCAGTCAGGCAGAGGGCTGGGCTTTGACTAGGCCACTGCAACACCTTGAATCTCTTTGTTTCAGTCGTTCAGATTTGCTGCCGTTTGGACCCAGATCCCAAACCATCACACCGCCACTGCCGAGCTTCACAGCAGCTCTGCTGCGTTTGGTTTCCTCCATCTTGGCCCAACGTCTCGTCTGTCCAGAGGAAATTGTCCCAGAGGTCTTCCTCAGTCTGGCAGCCATCTTGTTTCTAGACAGAACCCTTCCAAGCAGCTGTGCTGGTTCATTGTCTTGACCTTTGACCTGCTGCCTGCAGAGTCAGAGGAGGAGCTCTGATCTTCCTCTCTGAACCTGTTCAAGGTGATCAGCTGATGAAATGTTTTCTTTTCTGATGGACTTCAGATGGTTTAGTGATGACCTTTGACCCCTCCAGGTTGACAGTTTCTCCTTCTCGCAGGTGTTTTTCCTTTCTGTTCCTCAAACTCTTGATACTTTTGTTTGTAATCAGTGAAACGCAGACCTGAATCCATCCTAGCGTCCGTCCGTCTGTCCATCCATCTCTTCCAACTTGTTTAAATTTGCAGTTTTGTTTCTCAGATTTCCTCTGGTTCTCGAGCTTGTGTTCAGTTTTAGAGCCTGTAAAGACGGTCTTCATTACTTGGCTGGAAACCATTTAAAATGTGTATTGGATGATAAATGAAACAAGTGCAAATAGATTGAAGTTATTGATTGATCGTGTGTTTAATTCAGTGTCTTCTCAGCTGGACCTGGTGATGTCCTGTTAGATAAAACAAACAAATAGAGAATATATTTATGTTGTGACTGAAATGCACTGACAGACGTCTGAAGGCTTTGTGTTGCTTCCCTCTGTCTTCCTCTGCTGGTGTTCAGGCTAAAAGGTTCCCCGGGGACCTGGGCACCTTCTAAAGGTTCCAGAAGAGACCATTATGGAGGGAAGGGGGGCAATAAAACTTTGCACTTTAAAAGTTCAATGTTAGATTTATATTTATACAAATGTGTATTTAGAGGTGCTTAAAGATTAATAGTATTTGCTAATATATATTATTCTGATGATTTAGTTTTTGTCAGTTTTTAATGTGTATGTATAACTTGGTGGGTTTGTTAACTGGAACAGCCCACGAG
>NW_006799986.1:9982-23374 GCF_000485575.1 Poecilia formosa | reverse complement strand
AACGGGAACAGCCCACGAGGTAGCAGCTGCATGTTAGCCACGAGCTGTTAGCTGCATGTTAGCCACGAGCTGTTAGCTGCATGTTAGCCACATGCTGTTAGCTGGATGTTAGCCACATGCTGTTAGCTGGATGTTAGCCACATGCTGTTAGCTGCATGTTGGCCACATGCTGTTAGCTGCATGTTAGCCACATTGAGTTGTTGCTGCTGAGACCTGCGGCCACTCTGCCTCAAGTCTCCTATTTAACCAGCTGCTAAGTCCATTTGGTGGATAAATTCAGATATTTCAGCCTTTATGTGTTTAAATTCTGTGTTTTCATTTCTTCCACAAATGGGTTATAATAACTTAATCTCCTTTTTCTTCACTGAATCTCAAAGAAAAAATTTTCAGCCTGCTGTCATCTGTCAGGTGTCATCATCAGCCATTTTTGTTCGCCGCCGCCATGCCAACCACTGCTGTGGGCAGGAAACTGGATTTGTCCAAACTGACAGATGAAGAGGCCAGACACGTGTGGGACGTCGTCCAGAGAGACTTCGACCTGCGGAGGAAAGAGGAGGACCGGCTTGGGTAAATTCAGAAATTAATTCTGATTATTAGTGATCAGAGGTGGAAAGCACTAATCATAAACATTAGCTATGCTAACGCTAAAGTGTTATGACAACATGGTATTTAGCTGAAGTTCCTGCTAAAGGGCTAAATTCTTCCATAATGAATAAAAGACACAACATAAATATAAATGTCTGAATAATTAAAAAAATTCTCAAGTCGATAATTAAAACTTCAACTCAAACTTTATTCATCAAAACAACCAAGAAAATTAGTGCTGGAAAAATGTACTTTTGTTGAAGCTAAGAGTGCTAAATGTCTGCAAAATTACCAAAACCACTAAATATAAAATTAGCTATGCTATCAGCGGGTTAGTGGACATGTGTCCATCATTGCTAATTATTTTAGTTTAATTAGTTATTTAGTTTTCAGCAGCTGTTGAGACGAATACAGGAGTCGATTAGCACCACATTATTTATCTGCTCAGCAGGAAGTTCAACTCTTTGAGGAGAAAACGACTTCTCTGACCGCATCATGTGAAGTGGAAAGTTTGGTGGAGGGAGGATCTTGGGGCTCAGCGGTGGTCAGCCTTTTACCAACCCAAGACATGTAGGGTTGGTAAAAGGTGACGGCTCACTTCCTGTTCCAACATGTCTGAACATGTTTAGAATGAATTGGAGCAGAAACCTGAACCAAGCCTTCCTGTCCAACATCAGTGTCTGACCTCATTAATATCAGTGTGGAAGAATGAACAAAAATCCCCCTAAACAAACTCCTGATGTCTGGAAGAACTTCATAGCAGATCTGACGATCCTGAAGCTGAGAGATATTAACCCTAAGAATTAATAAATAGCCAGACGACTGAGGGCTTCGCTAATATTATCATCTTCACTTCTGTGACCCCTGACCTCTGGAACCATTCTGGATCCAGGATTCACCTCCCTATATAGACAGAGGGGCGGGGCCAGCAGAGGACCTCACTGTCGGCCATTTTGTTAGCGATCTTGGCTAGCGCTCTGCTGCAGTTATTTGCTTCCATCTGAATGTTTGTTCCTGTGAAGCTGCTGCTGTTTCTTCCTCTGCGGTTCTGAATCGGTTCTGATCTTCATGTGGTTTCCACATAAAACTGTCCAAACCTCAGCAATAAAAACCAAATATGTTGGTTCACAGTTTGAAATATTTTTCTTTTTCTTTGGCGAGAGAAACAAAAAAGCAACAGGAGGCAAAATATTTTCTTTGTTTTCTGTTTTGAACAGAACCAAACAGGTTCTGCTCGGCCCACAGTGACAGAGTTCATGTTGTAAATACGTTTATTCACTTTTGTTTACAGAATCAGAAAATAAGCATCAGGTTCAGTTTATTAACTAAATTGAAAAACTGAAATAAATGTAAAACCTGATTCTGTCAGACTGAAACATAACTGAGCTTAAAGGAGGAATTATTGGAGTTAGAGTTTAATAAGTTTAACATTTCCTTCCTCCTCATCATCATCATCACTGCAGAGTCTGCTCCTCCGGTTTTATAATATTTAATGCTAACGACCACAGATCAGTGATCTGACCCGATTCCTCCAAACGACCCCTCTGTCAGCTGAAGGGTGTACTTACTTCTGTCATGACAGTAACAACCTGTGGCCTGAAAGGCTCATAAAAGCGTCCAGACGGTGGATCTTCAGAACCTCGATGAGTTCTGGTCTCATTTCCTCACGGCGTTAAAACTTCATTCATTTACTTACATAAAACAGGAAATGCCGTTTATGAGGAACGCCTTAAAAATGGTGAAGAACATTTTTTGATGGTGTTTGTCATAAAAATATCACAAACCAATTACTCTGAAACAGCTTTATTTTTTATGAAGAACACTGAACTGTGCATGAAAAGAAAACGGTTCCAGGTCAGAGTCTGGTCTGATGTTGGAGATGTTCCTGTTTTCGTGGCAGAATCAAACCTGCCCTGATGCTGATAACAGGAGGAGCTGCAGCCGTTTCTGAGAGTCTGGGTTTGTTTGGAAGCTGGAAACGTGAAACTGTCAGTCAGGCAGAGAAACGTCTGGCTGCTGGTCCCAGATTCCTCAGGTCTGCTGCGAAGCAGAAACTGCAGTTAATCACAAACGGCAGAACGGAGCCAGGTCAGAGGTCATACGTCTGAAAGCAGAAACTAGTTCACATAACATGAAGTTCAATATTATTTCACCAAAGGAAACTAGAAATGTAACTTTTTGGAACAATTTATCGTTCTAAAAAAACCTTTGACATCTGAGCTATCAGTTTTCCTGCCCGGTTCTGGTGCTTTAAACCTGATCAACAGCAGGAATTCAGCCATTTTTAGTCTTTTTTTATATTTATAAAAGTCATATTTTCACCATGTTTTTCATTCATTCATTAATCTCACAGTTTCAAACTAAATACTTAGTTCAAAGTTAAATATTAAATTAACCTTTAACTTCAAGCTAAATGTTTAGCCCAGAGCTACATATGTAGCTTAGGGTTAGCTTAGCTAGCTGTTTACTTAGCGGTGGCTAAACCCATCTGAGCGCTAACTGGAGTTTGTTCGCTTTGCTGTTTTCACTCAGTGAGTTTATTTCACCTGTCAGTTAAATTCTCTAAAACGAACCGCAGAACGTCTAAAAGCCGTTTTGTCCCGACATCCAGAGCTGGAGCCAGATTCACTCCTGAACTCGTCCTGGTGGCTTCATTGCTCTCTGCTCTGGAACCGTGGAATCAAATCCTGCGCTCCAGATTTGTGGGATTTGGAGTTTAATAGTACTGAGAATTTTCTGCTAATTTTACTTTTAAATCATGCAGAGTTTAAACCAAAGCAGCTGTGTGTATGATGGGTTGAGGAATCCTGAGCCATGTCCCACTGATCCCAGTGATATGAGCCATAATCTAACCAGTATGGTCCAAACAAAAGCCTCCAATAAGCAATAAAACTCCCCTGTTCCTTCAGGAATAGTTTATTTCTGTTTTTCAGCCAGGACATTTGGGGCTTGTTATCTGAATAGTTTCCCCTCTGCTGCAGCCAGCGTCTCTCCGAGGGAGGCTTTAACTTCTCCACCAATCAGACGCTTTACTTTCAGCTCTGCAGCAGAAAACATTGGGCTGGAGGCGGTGAAGTCATCAGAACGGCTGCAGGACGATGCAAAGATAAACTGCTTTTCTACACGTTTTCTCAGCTTTTGCTTCAGGACTTTTTCTGCTCTGCAGTTTCTCTGTAAACTTGATTGATTGTGTGAAGGAGTGAAAACAACATAATCCCACTTCTTCCCAGAAAATGTCTTCTTCTGCCTTTCATCAACTCTTCTTTGTTAGAAAAATAAGTCAAACGATAATCTGTGTGCTGCAGTCGTCCAGTTTGTTTGCTTAGCTGTAAAAGCTGCGATCAGCGGCTTGGAAACTCACTTTGAATTCATGTCTGCAGTTTGGAAGAGTTACTGCTGTTTCTGTTTTCCCTGGCTGAGTTGTGCTGGACACTGTTAGCGTAGCTTAGCATCATGCTAGACTCGTCCCTGTGGAATAAACTCACTAAGATGAATCTACTTTTCACACCAGGGTTTTATGGTGCAGTTCTGAGCACTCAGTATCTTACCTGCAGCAGGGAGATGGGCCTCATTTGAGAGAATCATGGATCCAAACTAAACAACTAGACAATTTAGGAGAGTTTAAATCATTTATACTAACTAAAATTTTAAGAAGAATCTATTGTTAGTTTTTAGACTTTAGTTTTTTCATGAAGTATTTCAAAGTTCATATGAATACTGAATTATTTAATGTTGACATTTCACAAATGAAAAAGAATCAGATCATGAGTGAGCCACTGCAGTGTGGCTGTTGTCCAAACTGTGATTTAGATACTGACTGCTCATGACTAATCCAAACAACCCAACAAAAGCAAACTGTTCTTAAAACATCAGGTGCTGAGTTTTGACTGAAAACATGGAGACGTCAGGATTTGTTGAAGGTTTCGCCTGGTTGTTTTCCAGCGAACTGAAGAGTAAAATAGAGAAAGAAGACACGAAGCGGGAGCTGCTGGGGAGCCGCAGCAGCCTGGCCGAGTCCTACTGCATCCGCTGCCTTCAGCCCTTCAGGTTCCTGGTCAACATCAAGCGTCAGTGTTTGGACTGCCAGCTTCACGTCTGCCGCTCCTGCAGCCGCTTCAGCAGGAGGGATCAGGGCTGGCTGTGTGAGCCCTGCCACCTGGCCAGGTAAAACGGCTCCAGCCTGTTCCTCAGGCCATCACACACCAGGAAGAGTTCAAATGTTATTCTTGAACTTTCTGACTCTGATTTGTCAAAGTTTCTCAGGTTTCTCAGTTGGACTCAGTGGAAGGAAAAATCGCTGAGAACAAACTGAAGTTTTGTTTCAAGGCAGATTTCTGCAGCTCATATAACATTCATGATTTACTGTCTCCCCAAATCGTTCTCTATGGGACGATGCCTGTCGCCTTTGTTTGCTGCACAGCTGAGACTCTAACTGGGAAATTATCTGGTGCTGTGACTTCATACCAGTTTACCAGATGTTTTAACCAACTAGATCAGTGGGGTCCAAAGTGGGTCCTGGAGGCATCCTGCATGTTTTACTCTCTCCCTGGTGGTAGAAGCAACCTTCTCATCAGGTCAGTGCTCTCCTCTAATGAGCCATCATTGGATCCAGGTGAGTTAAACCAGGGAGAGAGCTAACCTTAACCTGTTAAACCAGGGAGAGAACTAACCTTAACCTGTTAAACCAGGGAGATAACTAACCTTAACCCGTTAAACCAGGGAGATAACTAACCCTACCCCTCCAGGACCCACTGTGGGCTCCACTGAACTGAAGGACCAGAACCGTTTATCCTGAGGCTGAGCATCAAGACGTACAATCAGAGGCAGTGAGACGATGTTACAGCGTCACGTCTCCTGGATGACATCATCAGCTGTTGGCTAGCACTGTTGCCATGGTTACACATCAGAGCAAATGTCTACAAAAAGATCAAACCAGAGCTAACATAACAGAGCTACTAAAACATGCTGATGTTTGAGCTAAAAAACTAATTTAATTTTCTAATTTAGGGAATAATTAAAGATTAAAAGTTAGCTTTGTTTGCTGAGTTTAGTTAGCTAAGCTATTTAGCACAGCTTATGTAGCTTAGCTATGATAAACAGCTTAACTGAACTTGAATTTATTTCATTTGAGGGACAGTGAATATTAATGAATGTACAATATTTCTGCAAATACACCAGATTTAGCAAGATGCTAATTTCCATCAGTAGCTGCATTAAACAAACAAAATCACATTAACACAATACCATAACAATAACAACAAATACAAACAATATTAGGTCAATTTAAATTATTATTTATTTTAAATTTGATCTAAAATACCAAAAGTACAATGATAGCATTTACATAATAGCAGTAACTTAGCTTATGGACTTAAGCTTAATGCTATCAGATTTTAGCTTAGCTGCTCTTTTTGAGGAAATTTGTTTAGCTGCTAACAGCAGATGACTTGATTTATGTGGTTAGCATTATGAGCTATAAGCTAGTTACTATTAGCAATTAGCCTCTTTTCAACTTATTGAGGTTCAGCATACTAACATCATCTAAATTAGCTTTTTCAGTTTAGCTAGCTATGAGTTAAACAGCTTAAGCTAGTGGAAGCTAAAGTCAGCTAGGTGTTTGAGGTTTATTGTTGTTTTAAATATATTTTAGAAACACTCGGATGTTTAAGAATATAAAAATATTCCTTATTATTTCTCTGTTTCCAGTTGAAGGATATAACTGCCTAAATGTAATGAGTTCCTTCTGCTTCCTGCTGACGTCCAGCGTTTTTATGACATTTATGTGTGATTGTCCTGAGTTCCTGGTTTCCCCAGGATTACTTAAAAGCACATGAAGCACATGACTGACATCCTGGCTCTGCGTTTGAACAGAGACTCCTTACGTAACGCGTTCGGCTCACTCTGCAGCCATAAAAATTAATACATTTAGTTCCTTCCAGCTCCATGTGCAAACCATCATGCTATTGTTTTCTCTAAATGTTGCACCAGCAGTTCATGGCTCCACTTCTCCTCCAGAAACTTCTAGAAATGCTGGTTTGGTGTTTCTGATGCTGGTTTTTCTTCCAGGGTTCTGAGGATCGGTACGTTGGAGTGGTACCATGAGAACGTCCGGGCCCGATTCAAGCGCTTTGGCAGCGCCAAGGTGATGCGATCTCTGTTTAAGAGGCTGAGCGGGGAACACAGCCGCTCCCAGAGCGACCCCACAGGTCAGAGCTCCACTAATCTGGTTTAACTCGGCCAGAGATCAGCAGCTTAAAATCTTTGTTCCAAAATCTGCATGAAGTGAGTAAACACATGACACCACTTGACTCTAAAAACATTAAGCTCCCACTGATTAACTAAAACTGCTCAGCGGTTAAACAGTGTGGCTGCTGAATGGCTGCCAGGTCCAAGATGGCCGCATGAGGAGGGAAATAAACTAATCTTAAAACCACAAGAGTGTTAGGACGACCTTCAGTGGAAACGTGAACAAATTACCATCTGTTTCACTTCTCCCTCTGGAAGCCCTGAGGAGTTGCTGCTGGTCAAAAGTTCAATCTGCCGCAGCCAGAAAGCTCGGACGTGGAGTCAGGGAAGTCTGTTTGAGCTTAGCAGGAGAAATCCCCAGAAAATGAACGGCTTCGCTGAGAGTCAGCAGCTGCAAACTGTCAGGAAGCTGCAAGGAAAAAATGTGAAGCGAACTCCCACTGAGCTCAGTCAGTCACTGGTTTATGTGTGAACTGCATTATCAATGGTGGGAGCATTTCTGCTAATCTGCTCATAGCATGGCTAAGTGTTCATTTAGCGCTTTACTATTTTGCTAACGTTGAAAACGTTTTGCACATTTAGCTTCTGCTGAACTCTAAAGCACTAATTTATTGGACTGTTTTATAAACTATCAGGAGTTTTGGTTCTCAACTGTTCTTACATGTTTAATTCATGCTCTTATTCTGAAGGGAGTGAAGCTTCATTTCCTCTCCTCACGTCCTATTTTTTCTTCTAAGAAACTTTATTGAGCAAAAGGCAACGGACAAACAAACAGCCAGTCATTAAACAAGTATGCAAATGTTCAGATGTATCTTGGTATCAACATGAATTTAGCATGTTAGCATTAGCTTCCACTAAATACCATGTTGGTGTAGCACTTTAGCATTAGCTTAGCTAACATTTTGTTAGCGATGGATCAATAATAATCCGACAATAATCCACTGTGGATTATTGTCAGGATTTCAAAGACATTTGACTTTTATTTTGAGTATAAATGTTAATGAACTCAAGCTGACAGACTTTCAATGCTGCTTAAAAGTATTTGCACCCCTAAAGTTTTCTTCTGTTCTTACTTTTTGCTTAAATGTTTCAGTGCATCAATTATGTTAAAGACTGCACTTATCAGCTGCTGCAGGTGCAGCAAACAGTTATTAGATTCATGAAGAATTATTTTTCCCATTTAACTTGGTTTGGATATTTTTGTGTTGATGCTTTTTCACAGATCTGTATTTCTTTAACAAGAACAAAAAATAAAATACTGTAATTTTTAGGTTTAATTACAGTTGTTTTGTTTTTGTAAAATATTTGGTTCATTGTTGGAACATGGAAGGATAAATGCTTCGCTTCATGCGACCAAACCTCCTTCATTCAAACTGGGCAAACTGGGAGAAATGATTTTCACACAACAGATTTCATTACTTTAGAAGTGAGTCAGTCTGTAATTAAACTACTTTGCTTTTATCTTCATCCTTTAATTTGTCACACATCTGTTGGTTAAAACATTCAGTCTTCTGACAGTAACTCAGCAGGAAAAGCCAGATGTGACACAGGGATTTAATCTCCATTTTTCCTGTTTTTCTCATCGTCTCACCACAGCTGCTCTTCAGCTCTCAGGCTTTCTGCCCTCAACAACCAACTGGTGGCCTTCGCACTTCCTGTTTGCTCCTAAAGACACCAGAATCACAGACATTACTCTGGCAAAAAACATGTTTGAAGTCTAAGATGAAGCTGTTTGTTTAACTTTGTTTTCTCCTCAAAGACAAAATCCTTTGAGGATTTGTTTCATGATCTTAAGAACATAAAACACTAAAAATCTTCATTTCATGTTAATTTTAAAACTCAAAAGTTGTAAAAAATGTTCTAAATTATTTTATGTTAAACTATGGTACTGCTTGCTTGCTTCGAAGCTGCTAACTGTTAGCATAGCGTTAGCTACAGCTTGAAGCTAATTCTGCCAAGTTTCTTTATTTTCACAGCCTTTTAGCAGCTTTAACAGAAAAACTAAGTTATATTTAATTAAGGCCAGATTAATTATTTAATCATCTCATCTAGCTAATGCTAAAAGCAGATAGCAGAGATTTTGTGGTTTAGCTCATTGAGCTAAGACGAGGACTGTTAGCCTTTTAGCTCATCTGTATGAGCCAATCATTTTTCTCACCTCTATTTAGCTATAGCATTTTTAACAATATGGAGAGGTATACGTTTTAATTATTTTCTTCACTTTGAACAGATGAGCTAAGATCTTTAGCCTAGCACAAGCAGCTAGCTTAGCCTATGTAGCTAAGCTATGTTATATCAGTAGCATTTATGCCTTTGTAGTGTTTATTGCAACAAATTATGATAAACAGAATACTGACAAGGTAATGAATGATAGTTTTTATGATGCTTCAGAACAGATGGATTTTATTTGTACGGAGATAATTTAGTGCCAGAACTATGATCTAAATGGAACTTCAGTATCTATTTATAGTGACAGATTTTCTCATTTAAATGAAATATGTTCATGTTTGAACAGAAAATGTCGTAACAGTAGAAATAAAGTCTGAGGGAAACTCTGTGTTTTTGTTCAGTGTTAATCTCAGAGGAATGATGTGTTTTACATTTCATGAAGACGATAAATGGTTTCAGAAACTCGTTGTGTTTCATCAAGCTGCATTCAGAACATAGTAACCGGGTTTAGTTCAGCTGAAAGCGTTTTGATCTGCAGCAGCAGAGACTCTTGCTGACGCTGAGTCACCGACTGGCTCTCTGCGCCGAGCTGCAGCAGAAACGCTGGCTGCGCCGGCGGCCTTGTGATCTTCCTCACATGTCTCTGATTTTTGTGCCGGGCTCAGCGGAGCGAAGAGGAGGAGGCAGAAAGTTCTCATGTTCTCTGAGGAATGAGGCGTTATGATGATTATTATGAAACCGTCATGAACGCTAACAGAACTGGAACCGGCTCCGCATCACATGCTGCGACTCATGTGACCATCTGGATTAAATTCAACACGCATGACTCTACACACACACACACACACACACACAGGGAGTGTTGCTCTGCGGTCCGCCGGGCCCTCAGAGCTCGGAGGGAGTCCTGCTGTTAGCGTAGCCTGCTAACAGAGCTTCATTTAATCACAGCTGTTATTATCATGACTTCATGTAGAAATGACTCTTTAACCTGATGATCTGTCAGGATAATAAAACTTAACGTTGCTCTTCATCACTGCAGGAAATGTCAGATTATTGAAGAGTTTCTAATCATTTCTATGTGTGAGTTTAATCACAGCCAACATGGCCTCACTTCCTGTTCCTGCATGTTTCTTCCTGTTTGTGCTCCAGAGCGCCCAGAGTTTGACACCCGCAGCGAGCCGGAGCGCCACAGTGAGTTTATCCTCTAATATTTTCCGTTAAGATGATTTTCCAGGCTGATCCAGTCCAACAGTTCGATCGGGACCCGGTTCGATCAGTGTTTATTTCTACACGGTTCTGATCGGTCGGTTCCGTCCGTCTGCCTCCATTTTGTTTGTCCAGTTTGAGCTCAGACGGAAACATCCCGACTGTGATCACAGTTATTTCATTAGTTTGCATGAAACTGATTAAATGTTTGTTTCTTCCTGCTCCTTTCAAACAGGAAGATAGCAAACTAATTACTTTGTTCTTGACATGTATGCTGTTTTTCTCTGTTATACCTTTTGCTTGTTCTCTTGTAAAAACCTGAAATAAACAAAATAAATCTGAGGTTTTCATGTGAAGCTCAGAGCTGACAGGTTCAGTCTGCAGGAATTAGTTATGGTAGCTTCATAACTCCATGATGTCTGTCTGTAGGTGGATATGAGGATCTCAGCCTGGAGGCAGCCGACTCTCCAAACCTGCAGGTACCAACCGTTTCACCTCGTTGTTATTGCTGCTACTGAGGCAACAGGGGCTCAGTTATAATAATAATAATAATAATTATTATTATTATTATAGAACAGCCACAGAAACATGTAAATCTGAATAAAATGCTTCAAACTGGATATTTTCCTGTTTCTCCATCCTGAATACTGGTGATGATGATGATTCTCTCTGAAGATGAAGAAGGCCAAACGGAGGTTGACTGTTGATCCCGTTGATTTCGTCCTCGGCTTCGATTATTCAGCAAACTCCAGACCTCAGGAGGATCAGGTAGCGGATCAGACACCAGTACTCCCAGTACAGACACCAGTACTCCCAGTACAGACACCAGTACTCCCAGTACAGACACCAGTACTCCCATTATAAACTAACTCGAACTAGTTTTAGATCAACTTTGATTTACTTTAGTCGATCTGATCTCTGATGTTTCTTCTTTCTTCCTCTGTTTTTTTGAATTCATCTTCTAAATAAAAAACATGAACCTGAAATTTGTGATCATGTGAAGAAGTTTCTAGTCTCCATGTTGAAGGAGGGACGGCGGCCATTTTGTCCAGACTGACGTCCGTGTCCTCGTGGCCTGCAGGCCTCCGGCGTTCAGGACGCGATGGGCTCGATGCTGGCTGAGCCCGACATGCAGGACAATGTCCACCAGAACCTCCAGCAGGACAGCCAGAGCCTGGACCTGGACATGCATAATCAGCACGGTGAGGTCCCAGTTTGACCCGTTAGTGAAGGTATAACTGGGCATTATTTTTTCAAACTAAATATTCAGTTTAGGATCTAAGTAATTAACTCCCTTATTAAATCAGACTAAATATTTTATTAAGTATTCAGTTTGCTAAATGAATATTTAGTTTGTAAACTAAATATTCAGCTTACCTAAATATTCTGATTGAAACTTTGACATTGATGAATGAATGAAAGAATGAAATGGTGAAAATATGACTGAAAATGAATCCCTGTTTTTTCTTTCATGACAGATTAAATAATTCAGATTATTGCTGTCAGTGTTTTTGCTCCAGAACCTCGTCCAGTCCTCCCAGTACTGGACCCGGTCCCAGCAGGTCCGGCCCAATGTCAGATGTCCAGAACCCAGATCTCCACTTCAGACTCTATGGGCTCAGCCAGCAGGTCAAAGGTCATGACAGGACTCCTCTGTGTGTCCAGATGAAATGGCGTATGCGGAGACCCGCACCGGCCCGTCCCGCTCCGTGTCCCGGCTCAGCTACTCGTCCTGCGGCAGCGGCAGCATCGGCCTGCGGGGTGGCAGCAGCTTCCTGCCCAGCCTGGACGACTCCGAGGCCGAGGATGACCTTTGCCCCCGGGTCCCGGCGTACCGGTCCCACCTGGACCCCGGCAGCCACGCGTCTCAGGAGAGCCTGAGCTCAGCCGGCGCAACGCCGCAGGTCCAGTAATCATCCAGCAGATAGAGCCAATCGCTTTGATCACCAATAAATCCTGTTTGGTTTTACAGGCTTTTGTTCCACATCATTCTGAGTTTGGCAGCGTTTAGGCTCCTTATATAAACACGCGTCGGCCCGGAACGTTAAAATCTGTTTTATTCTTAACAGATTTCACAACCTCTGAATTCTCCACATTTGTCACGTTATTCCCATGAACCTCGACGATTTTATGTGACAAACCAAAAGAAGGTCAACCTGTGAAACTGAATGGAGGTCAGACATGTTTATGTTCATTTACTGCTAAAAGTTTAATCCACAAATCTGATAATAGCAGAGCTAATGTGTCATTTAGCGGTTTAGCATTTTTCTAACTTTAAAAATGTTTAGCGCACTTAGCTTCCCCATAGTTCATTTCCAGGTCAATTCTAAAGCAGTAATTTACTTGGTTGTTCTGTAAACATTTAGTTAAATTAAGTTCAACATCATTGTTGCTGTTTTAGTTTTTGATTGTTCAGAATTTGTCAAATAATTAGATGTTTATATTCATGTATGGAGTTAGATTTGTTTCACAATTATTCAATCAAAAAAAAATCATGTCAAAGCAAAAATAACTTAGTTTTTTTTTTTACTTTTTTTTGGTTGAAACTTTGACTTGGAGAAATATATTTAGCCAAACACACCCGGCCCCTAAAAGCAACACTTCCTTCCCTACCCGACCTTCTCTGATTCAACACTTGCTGGTCTCTCCATCCTCATGCTCTGATCGTCTCTAGCAGCTGGAGGAATCAGTAAGACCTACAAGCCTGTCCTGCTTCAGCTGCACTCTGCTGGTCATACTAGGATGGGGAGTTAGGAGAACACCAATTTAATTTAATATCATAACACAGCAAAAAAAAAAAGGTTCAAACAAAAAAAAAAGTTTCAATCAAAAAAAAAGTTTCAACCAAAAAAAAGAGACTCAACCAAAAAAAAAGTAAAAAAAAAAAACTTAGTTATTTTTGCTTTGACATGATTTTTTTTGATTGAATAATTGTGAAACAAATCTAACTCCATACATGAATATAAACATCTAATTATTTGACAAATTCTGAACAATCAAAAACTAAACCAGGAACAATGATGTTGAACTGAATTTGACTAAATGTTTGCAGAACAACCGAGTAAATTACTGCTTTAGAATTGACCTGGAAATGAACTATGGGGAAGCTAAGTGCGCTAAACATTTTTTAAGTTAGAAAAATGCTAAACCGCTAAATGACACATTATCTCTGCTATTATCAGATTT
>NW_006799986.1:4688-9106 GCF_000485575.1 Poecilia formosa | reverse complement strand
GCGCTGCTAGCTTTCCAGTTAGCTTTAGGGAGATGCAGCATGTGGAAAACTGATCAGAGGAAACCAGAGCTGAACTTTTAAACCTCCAAGCTTCATGTCTGGTTGAAGCTTTGACCCGGTTGGGTGATCCAACAGGATCCAGACTGGTTCTGGAGCAGATAAAGCAGGAAAACATGAAGTTTCTGGAATGTGCTCCCCAAAGCCCAACATTCACCTCAGTGAATATCTGTAGATTTTCCTTAAAGACGCTAAAACAGAAACTGGATAGATTTCTTAATTTCTCAGTTTTTGCTTAATCACAAACTGTTAATTGACTGGATACTCATTTAGAGTTCTGGTTCTGGTTTTGGTCAGAGCCTGAGGCGGTTTACTGAGCATCTAAAGGTGTTTGGATTCCTTGAAGACTTGCATCAGCAAACAGATTTCCGACATTGTGTTACAGAGCTCAGTAAACATGTTGGACCTGGATCACATGCGGGCCGTCGGTCCGATGAAGAGGAGGCAGCTGCAGGATCACATGCGGGCCAGAGTCATGACATCAGCGTCTATTCGTGGCTCACAGCAACCCGACCCGTCAGCGCTGCTCATGAGAAACAGATCAACACCTGATGTCACAACACCCTCAGGCTTCATCCAAGCACCCAGGAATGCACACAATGGCGTAACCATGGGAACCGAGATGCGCTCTGCACACAAGTCCCAGGTTCTGGAGTCAACAGCAGCCTTAAAGGTCACCTAAAGGTCATTTAAAAGGTCACTCAAAGGTCACCTAAAGGTCACCGACTCTGCTGATATATTCTGACATCGCAGAGACCCAAACAGGATGCTGGGAAACATCCAGACATGTGGCCGTCAGGCAGCAGCGTTTGGCCGCCGAGGCCTCCAGGTTCCCTCAGACGACCTTCAGGGGCCGCCGGCGGAGACGTGTGCATCTGTTGAAACCCGTGATGTCAGCGTTCCAGTCCTGCCTGACGAACCATGGACCAGGAGTCAGCAGAGTTACGCTGTGATTACACGTGTGAGCAAGAAATCAAAGGCGAAACCACAACAAACCAAACTAACGAGGGCAATGCTAAACAAGAGAAACCATGAAAAACCAAACGACACTAAACACCAGGAGGCCGATTACAGGACCCGTTAAATACAACCTGCAGACTCAGCAGATCTAAACCAGTCAGGAGAAACAAATTCCCCAACCTGGACCAGGTTGTTCCTTCATGGAGGAGGACAGTTTGACTGTCAGGTCTGAGTTTTCTGGACCTGGAGGAATCACTGGGTATTTCCCACCTCATGGTCCAGTAGACCCGGTTCTATTGGATCGCTCAGCACAACTTCCTTCTTCACCAAATGGAAACAAAATGGAGGCATCGGATTTTAGCAGTTGGAGGATTTCTCTTCAGTTTTTGGCCAAAGACCAGGAGCCATTTCTGCTGCTAACGCGAGGCTAGCATGTTAGCTTTGGTTGTATTTACCAAATACAACCTACCCAGAATGCCCTGCACTGTACTCCACTTCCTGCTTCTGGAGCAGGAAGTGGACACATTCAAAATGAACCAGAGTTGAATTCTCCATATCTGGTTCTAGTTCTGGTTCTGGTAGGTCAGGTTGATCCAACAGCAGATCTGTGTCATGGTGCCAAACCTTCAGTGATTATAAACTACCAGCAGGATTTAAAGTCTGGATGAGTTTCTCTGATCTGAGACATTAGAAATGTTCTGCAGCTGGTAGAAAGCCCACTTTGGAACCGTCTTTATGTGGCTCTGGAGGCTCAGGTCAGAGGTCAGAGGTCAGCCTGATCTCTGGTTTACAGCTGGAACAACTGACTCTAGATCTATAACTCTAGACCGATAGGTCTAGATCGTTCCCCTTTAGGTCCAAAGCTAATAACTCCGGTTAACTTTTAGTTTGATGGGTTCAGGTCAGCCTGAAGGTTCTCCAGGGTTTCCAGGTCCGGTTCTGATGGGTTCCGTAATCGTGTTTAAGCTGTATAGAAACATCAGTCTCTCATTCTGCTCCTGCTTTCTGTAGATCGGTGACCTGAACAAGCGAATGTCAGCCATTGAGACGCTGCTGAGCTGCTTGGAGCAGAAAGTGACGTCGGCTAACAGGAAGGTAAACTCTTGTTGCCTGGAAACCAGCTTTAAACAATCAATGTGCAGCTATAAATGCCAGGCCTCACTGTCGGCACACTGCTGGTTCCTGTTTGGTTGTTAAATGTTAGAGTAATGAAATTTTCTTAATGGAAAATGTTTAAAATTGTGAAAGAAGTGTCTGTGCTGCCCCCTGGTGGCCATTCACAGCAGCAGCAGCTGGTCTGCTCAGACTGTGTCTCCATGATCCTTCCTGCTGGAGACGCTTCATGGTGTCTGCTTCTAATCATGACACATTCTCTAAAGTTGAAGCTCAAACGATCTGAACTCGTCTGGTTTAACTTCAAACTGAACATCTAAAGGTTCTGCTCGGGTTCTCTGCTGCGGTTCTGATCCGATTAACATGCAGAAAACATCTGGATTTAAAACCTCTGCAGATTAATAATCTGTCTCCACCTAGTTCTCACCTCGTCTTAATGGAAATCATGAAAAATTAAATTCAGGTGTTAATACTGATGGTTTCAGTGTAAATATAAAAACTTTATGTTTTATTAAATAGTGACTTCAGTTCTAGAGGTTCAGACGTCACTGAGACTTTATGATAAAGAGTCTGGACTTAAAGTGTCTGCATCCAGCTGCTTTAACTTCATTTAGTTACTTTAAGTTATTTTATTTTACATTATTCATTTTTTATTTTATTTTTTACCTTATTTCATGTTTTATTTAGTTAATTTACTTTTCTTTTCTATTATTAATTTAATTATTTTTATTTTATTGATGTATTTCATTTATTTTAATCTAATTTATTTTTTACTTTACATAATTCCAGGTTTTAAATTTCATTTTTATTTAAATATTGTTTAATTAACCATTTCATGCATGAATTATGATCCTATGTGTCAGGATTTTTTCCCCGTTTTTTTTCTTTTGATTTTCTTAAGGCATATAAAAAGGTAGGGAAAAAAATGTTGTAAAAAAATTGGGTTTTTTTATGAAATTTTTTTAAGGTGGTCAATTATATTTTTCTCCAAATACAAAGTTGTTTTTTAGAAAAATACATCAGTAGTGTTGTTCTTTAGGGGTTATCTGATGTCACCATATTTTTTTACCTGCAAGAGTCGTCTGCAGTAGCAGGAGGAACCGGGTCGGCCATATTGGACTTAACAAAATAATGTCTTGCATCTGCAGCTGATGGCCAGTAGTTGATGGTGGATCCTATGATGCATTAGTGTCCACTTTGCATTTATAACATAAAAATCCACAAGAAACTCAAGAAAATGGCTTTTAGACAGCTGTCCACTGTAGTGACCACTATGCATGAAAGGGTTAATTGGTTGTATTTTTTTTTATTGCTGTTTGTGCAGAATGTGACTGAAACACGTTTTATAGATTATTTTTGTAATGATTAATCATTAAATGCTGTATTTTTATTTATGTAAAATCAGTTAAACCCAGAGTTTGATTGGATTTACAGGTTCTGGTGTTTCTGTTCTGGTTCTGCAGGACGTCAGAACCGCCCAGAGTCCGTCTCCTCCTCGTCTTCCTCAGTGGGATGAAGAGGAGCTGGAGGAGCAGCAGCTCCGGCTGAAGCTGCACCAGCTGACCCACAACATCAGCGACCAGAGCCTGAGCTCTGAGGAGGACGAGGCGGGCTGGATCCCCACCAGAACCAGGACCAGAACCAGGCTGGAGGAGGATCTGAAGGTTCGATCGGCTCCAGACGGAGAACATCCGGCATCATGACGTTTGTTTATCTCGTTTCTCTGACAGTCAAACAGAAAATAAAAACGTCCAAAACGTAATGAAAACATTCAGCAGCAGTGAAATGTTCTGCTGTTCCACCAGTAAAACCAGTTCAGCCCAGTGTTTGACCAGCTACTGTGTCACTTCCTTTAGTTTTTAGAAAAAATTACAGATTCAGACACTTAGAAAAACTTAAATTTATGTATTTTATGCCCAAAGTCAGTTCAGTTCAAATTCAGAAAAACTTCATTGATATAAAAGGTAAATTAAATAACTTCATAAATACAAAGTAGAACCACTTATTAATGTTTAAACTGTTCAACTGTTTCTGCTGCAGGCCGACCGCCTCCCACTGAGCCCCGACACGCAGCAGCGCCCCCTGCTGGAGCCGCCCAGAACCGCCTGCAGAGGCTCCGCCTCCTTACTGCTGGAGCTGGAGGACAGAGTGGCTCAGGCGGCCGCCGACGTGCAGAGCGCCCAGAGCCAGGTCCGAACGGGTCGGAACGGGTCCGATAGGGTCTGAACGGGTCGGAACGGGTCCGAACGGGGTCCGAATGGGTCGGAACAGGGTCGAACGGGTCGGAA
>NW_006799986.1:0-3870 GCF_000485575.1 Poecilia formosa | reverse complement strand
CAACTGTTTCTGCTGCAGGCCGACCGCCTCCCACTGAGCCCCGACACGCAGCAGCGCCCCCTGCTGGAGCCGCCCAGAACCGCATGCAGAGGCTCCGCCTCCTTACTGCTGGAGCTGGAGGACAGAGTGGCTCAGGCGGCCGCCGACGTGCAGAGCGCACAGAGCCAGGTCCGATCGGGTCGGAACGGGTCGGAACGGGTCGGAACGGGTCCGAACGGGTCGGAACAGGTCCAAACAGGTCGGAACAGGTTTGAACAGATCAGAACGGGCCCGAACGGGTCGGAACGGGTCCGAACAGGTCCGAACGGGTCAGAACAGGTCCGACCGGGTCGGAACGGGGTCCGAATGGGTCGGAACGGGGTCGAACGGGTCGGAACAGGTCCGAACGGGTCCGATAGGGTCCGAACGGGTCGGAACAGGTCCGAACGGGTCAGAACAGGTCCGAACTGGTCGGAACGGGGTCCGAATGGGTCGGAACGGGGTCGAACGGGTCGGAACGGATCAGAACCGGGTCAGAACGGAGTCACAGTGCCGCTCTAACCCGGATCTGCTAATGAAGCTGTTTCTTCTCAGGTTTCCTACATCGAGGATCGGATCGCTGCACTGAGCACCGCTGGAGATCCAACAGACCGCAGGAGGAAAGTAAGGTCACTGAAAGTCACTGAAGCTCATTAGAGGTCATTAGAGGTCACTGAAGGTCACTGGAGGTCATTAGAGGTCACTGATGGTCATTAAACGTTATTAGAGGTCACTGGAGATCATTAGAGGTCATTAAAGGTCACTGAAGGTCATTAAAGGTCACATAGTCGTTGAGCTGATTAACATGACATCATCAGTTTATGAATATCGGAGCTTCAGGCCAGACCAAGAAAATGTGTTTTATGTTATAATATTAACAGAAGAAAGTATTAAAACTAAGAGAAAAAAATGATTTTAATTATAAAAAGCCTTTATAATTATAGCGTCCCAGTCTGGGATTATTTATTCTAAATAAACATTTTAATTTCCTGCTGCTGATAATTTGATGCTGAGGGAAAATATAAAATCCTTCCTTATTTAAAAGCCAGATTATAACTTAACTAGATGATCAGCTTCTTGTTTCATGCAGTTCTCATGTTCTTAATATTACAACTTTATTACATTTATTATGTTATTGTAATATTCTGATGCTTTTCTCTGATTACATCTTAATTTGCATTTTGACTTTTTTCTCATTTTTATTTTACTCTCAAATTGTTACAATATTTTGATAATATTACATCTTTGTTTTCATATTACGAATATTCTCACATTATTATGACTTTATTCTCATATTATTATTATTTTTCCCCCCATTAGGTTTTATTTTTGTATTATGACTTTTCTTCATATAGTTTGGAGTTTTTTCTCCTCCAGCTGCGGCTCTGAACCTCAGACGTTTTTCTCCTCGTTCAGCCAGAAGCTCTGGGTGAACTCTGACCTTTGCTCTCTGTTTGCAGTCAGCGATCCCGGTCCGGGCTCGGAGACTCTCCCATAACGTTCCCAGCAGTAAGCGCCGCGCCGCGAGTCAGAGTGTTAAACCAGTGGTCCCCAAACTTTTTCCTGTGAGGGCCAGAAATTGTAGGGGGGGGATGCGTTTCTCGATTGATTTTTACCCAGAAAGCACATGGGCAAAACCCATGAGTGAAACGGTCACTCATGGGTTTTGCCCATGAGTGACATGAGTGACTAGTATATATTCCCTAATTAGGAATATATACTAGTTTTTGCTAGTATACATTCCATTGAGGGAATGTAACTTTAACATATTAATTTCTCATATGTTACCATGAAGTATAAGCTGCTACTTACAGGTGGCGTTCATAACAGACACGTGTTCATCTGCTCTACCGCTAGCAAACAACCGAACTGATTAAATAACATAAAAGTCAAGCAGTTCCCTAAAAGTCCAACAGATGGCAGCAATGCGCCATGCAAAACAAACACCCACAGTTTACAGGACACACTTCCTGCTAAAGAGCCCCCTGGTGGTTGAAGAAAAATACACATATAAACCGGAAAATACAATAAATGAAAAAAAATCTGAATGCTCTATTGTTCAGGGGGCCGGACCAGCGGGCCGTAGTTTGGGGACCCCTGGTGTTAAACTCTGGAACATGAAGAAATTTAAGCTGGAGCAGGAAGTGATGTCATCAGCTCGGTAACAGTAACGTGTCTGTGCGTTACAGAATCCGGTGCCGAGGGCGGGCTGATGAAGAGGAGGCTGAGCATCATGTGACCTTCATCGCTTCGCTCGGAGACAGAGGTGGCAGTGAACATCCCAGCATCCCGTTACCGTGGTAACAGGATGGCGTTCCAGCCTGTAACCGTGTTTTTTTTTTATCTCTTTGTGTTTATTTAGTTTGAAAGTTTAATCATAAACAAGCGTGAATGAATCTGTAACCATAGTAACGTGACGGAGCTGCTGGTGGATTTCACAGAAGCTCGTTTAAGTTTTTATAATTTCTGAAGTTCGTCTTTATTTCCATCACAGAACCAGAACCTCCAGTAGGTCGGCGTCACGCTGCCATCTACAGCTTCGACTAAAATGCCACTCACAAGATGGCGGCTGCGTCTCTGCATCACAGCTCAGTTTAAATCTGATCAATATTTTAGATTAACATATTCTTAGTTTTTGCTGATGTGATTTTTTTATAATCTTTATTTCACTTCTGTTCCTTTTGTTGATATTTTTCTGTGTTGGTTTTTAATTGTACAGCGACCATGAGAGTCCTGAAAGATACTTTAAAATAAAGTGTATTATTACTTTATTAAAGTGTAATATTACAGTAAACTGGGCCTGACCTACTTCAGGACGTGCGGCTGAAGGAACACAACCGGAACTGAAGGTCCAGAAAGAATCCAGAGCCAGAACCAGTGTCAGAACAAGTGTCAGAACTGGGTCTGGTTTTCATTTCCATCTTTTAAAAACGAAAAACTGAACCGTTAAAAATGACTCAGAGCCTTTCAACATGCAGGTTCTGCTGGGATGAATCCCATCTGGACCGGTCCTCCATGTTTTCCTGCTGTTTTAATTAAACGCTTCAACAGACAGAAATCTGTTCTGGACTTTTTTTTCTCCTGACCAGCAGGTCAGAGCTGAAGTCTGACCTGCTGCGTCTCCGTCCTCTCATCACCTGAACCAGAACCTGGATTAACTGCTGAGTCACTGGTTGCTATGGTGATTTCTGCCTCCTCTGGGCAGCAGGAGCCCACAGCACTACTCCTCTTTTATCAGTCGGTTCTACTGGGAGTGGGCGTGTCCCTCTGCTCTCTGGCCTCTGATTGGACAGGAAACAGGAAGTTCTCCAGCTGAGATCAGAAGGAGAAGCTGGTTAGTCCCAGGAGGTTCTGGATGTTTCCGGGTCAGAACCATCATCACTCTGAACATCAGAGAAAATAAACTGGGATTGTGGAAAAACTGGAAAATGGATCAGAATAATTGGATCGGATGAAGTCCATGTGACCCGTTTAGACTCTGACTGGTGGTTCTGATGGAGAGATGGAGGTCCAAACAGGACCAGCTCAGTTATTTAATGCTAAATGTGTTGAATCCAGCAGAACAAAGTTTATCTTATTAAAATAAATCAATAAATAATAAATGAGTTAATATCTTTATTTAAGGTGATTTGTTTTCTGCTCATGGTGGGAAAAGTCCAGCAGAATCCCATCAGAACATTTTGGTTCTTGAAAACAGTGGATGAACAGAACTTCATGCCTGGTTCTGGTTCTGCTCACTCAGGAATTAACCGTCCTGAAAAATCAACAAAACGTTTTAAACTTAATGACCCAACAACAACAATAATCTCAGTGATTACTGTTACAACAAGGTGTTGCGCAATTCTCTGCGTT
>NW_006799985.1:2854077-2866051 GCF_000485575.1 Poecilia formosa | reverse complement strand
CTAGTTTTTTTTTTTTTTTAAATCATCTTACGGAAGACGGTCATTTGAAATTTAAGACACTGTAAATATGCAGTGCATCCACTGCATATTTATTCCCCATGTTGTGTTAATAATCTAGAAGTTCTCAATGAAATAGATCAACATTTATTGTAATTAGAGGTCAAGTGTGCTGTTGCAAGGTGCTGTTAAAGTAACAAAACATTTAGTTGGAAAATATTGTCTGTCATGTCGAAATGTCACAGATTTCATTGGAGTTTAATACTTTAACAATGTGTACCGAGGTCCTCAGGAAGGTGGTTGTACTTGCAGGTTGTGGCTGTTGCAGCTCGTAAATTAGAAGATGCTCAGGAGTTTGCCAATAAACACAGCATCTCTCGAGTTTACGGCAGCTATGAGGAGCTGGCCAGAGATCCAGACATGGGTCAGTGTCCATCTGCCAGAGGTTTTTCAGTTTATTTTTAATTATGAAGCTTTACAATACCTCCTGCTTTATATTAAATGTTTTATCCCATTTTAATTTTATCTTTATCTTTCATACTGTTATTTCTGAAAATGACACTATTCAGTGTTGTTTGACCTGTGTGCAGATATTGTCCATGTTGGAGTCATCCCCCCGTACCATCTGAACGCCTGTAAACTTTTCATAAATGCTAAAAAGAATGTTCTGTGTGAGAAGTCGCTGGCCATGAACACAAAGGAACTGAAAGAGATTCTGGACTCTGCCAAAAAGAACAACGTCTTCCTCATGGAGGTAAGCATGTTAGCAAACCAGGAAGAAAAAAATAATTTCTCTGTGTACTAATGCACACGAACAGTTTAAAACATGTTTTCTCTCCAGGCTGTGTGGACCCGTTTCTTCCAGGCCTCTGTGGAGATCAGAAATCTGCTGGCTCAGGAGTACATAGGGGAGGTGAAGATGGTCCGTGCCGACTATAGTTTGCCACTGTTGCACATGTCTAGATCGGATCAGAAGGACCTCAGTGAAGGCGCATTACTAGGACTTGGTATCTATTGCCTTCAATTCATAAGTATGGTATACAAAGGAGAGAAGCCGGAGAGTATCCAAGCTAGAGGCGTCTGCCTGGAGACGGGTAAGGAGTTAACAGGATGAGGCATTCATGTAACCTCAGAGGCTGTGCCAAATCAGTGACATTATGTGAGATGCTTTATACTCAAGTCAGTTAAGATTTTTATAATTGTGTGCTGATTCCTCCTTGGATGAATATTGAAAAGAAAAGCTGCTTACTTTTTAAAATTTTGACTTGAGACTCGCTGATCAACTTGTCAAGTATTGAAATCAGGACATCTGATTTGATTAGTCAAATTCTAAAACATGCGTTTCCCCCTGTTGAATGTTTCAAAAGTAAGAACCAAACTACCATTTTTCGTAGGTGTTTGGTTTTAATAGGAAAATTTGGATTGATGCATCTTCAGTTTTCACAAAAACCTTGAGCTGTCTATCAGTTTTCTGGCTTTGTTACAGTAAGTATTTCCCTACTGTAGTTGCATGCATTTCAACTTTTCTCTGCTCATAAAAGCTCTGAAATGCCAGAAAATTAATGTAAAAAGTCCTTTTAAAATGTAGATTAACCATCACAAACATCAGTTCAGACTTACAAAATGGATCATTTCATACCTTACAGTCTGACAAAAGAAATTTTATCTAATTGGTATGCTCCCAAAGGTATTTTCACATCCTGATTGGCCTTGTATAAACTCTAAATTAGCTTACAACTCTTTATTTTAAGCTTTTGTGGCTGTATTTTGAGTTTTAGCATCTTTTATCTACACTGTTGTATATTCTCCTCCCTGTAGGAGTGGATGAGACTGTGGCTGTCATTCTTAGGTATTCTAAGAACAGAATGGCAACGTTTACCTGCTCTGCTGGGGTTGAGCTACACAGTGAAGCCATTATTATTGGGACGGAAGGCAAAATCCAGGTAGGTTACAAAGGATGGCATGGCAATAATTCAAAAGGACCATTGAGTATGTTTAGTCGTTCGAGTGTTTTTATGTAGAACAAATTAGAAGTGTCTTCAAACTCTGATTTGACATTAATCTGATCCACATGTTCCAGGTCCTTTCTCCTATGTGGTGCCCCACATCAATCATTGTTGATAGGAAGGAGACGGAGTATCCGATACCTGAACGCTGCTTGTCTCTCAACTTTACCTACAGCACAGGGAAGCGTTACGAAGTAGAGGAGGTCCGCCAATGTCTGCTCAAGGGTAATGAGACATCAGCATTTTGCATTCTGTAGGTCTGGTACCATTAGCTGTAGAACCTCTAAGATTCCAGAACCATCACAGAAGATGATGTTGTGCTTGAACCTACTGTTTCTGTGTAATCAGAACCAAGTTGTGTCTTGAGGATGGCTTCTGTCCAAACTGTTTCATAAACGCAAGCAGACAAGATTCGGCAGAGTTAAATCACTGTTCAATATTGTGGTGGCTATACAGACACCCTGTGTATCGTACATAAATACATAATTTATAATGAAAATTCTTAATATTTTGCTATGTTTGGAAGATCTACCAGTCTATTGATCAGCATTTTTTTAAAAATAAAATGGAGCATGTTTCACCACTTCACCTTGTAAAACAATTTTATGCCTCATTGAGTATAAAGTGTTCTGAAATATACAAGCAGAGAGCCTAAGGCATGTTACTTGGGTAGCTAACAATTGTTGCAACCCAGACAGCTCTTGGTGATATAGTGAACTCTTAGTATTTGTGGGATTTGTGACCCAAATGCTCCACAAATGGCAAAAATCCACAAATTCCTGGGCTCTGCTTTAAAAGAAGGTATAACTATCTATTGTAATAGTTCAAACGCCAAATATATCTGCACTAAAATGCACCAATCAAACCTTCTTGGCACTTGTGCTGAAGCTAACATCTACAGTCGTCTTTATTTTTATTGGGTGTGAACAGCTCCAAGAATAATCAATGAGTTTCCTGGATTAACTGCTTTGTAAACACCACCTAATGGCATCAAGTAGCTCTGCTAATATTTATTGATAAAAATTAGAGAAAAACCAAAAATGACTTATCTGATACTGTCGGTTTTTGAATGGAGTCTAAATCTCATCATGAAACATTTTTCATGATAAACAATACAATGACACTGGTATTACAGATGCATGCTGATGGAGAGCAGCAATGATGAAGACTTACATTTCCATTATTTTTTTTTTTATTGGAAACATTAGTGTAAAGGTTGTAGTAATCCCAGGTCGGAAGACCCTTAGATTTGTTGGATTTACCCACATAAATATTTTTGTTATTGGATGTTGTACATGTCCAATAATGACAACTATGAGTTCAGGCATCTGTGTGAACTCATGTAGTTTGTTACAAACATCATATACTGTAGCTGATATTAAAAAAAGCCACTTCAGGAATATTCATGAAATATGGGATACTTGTGGTTCAATGCAGCAGGAGGGTGTATGTGGAAAAAGGAAAAATAGGAGGTATTGGCAAAACTAAAAAGTTGAACATTTAACATCTTGTAAAACAGGGTTTAAGTCAACTGCATAAGCTAATCTCTGAACTGTGGAGCATTTGTCAGTATTCACACAACCAAGTATGTTTCTCTTTGCAGGGCTGAAGGAGAGTCCAGTTACGCCCCATGCCTACACTCTGCTGTTGGCTGAAATGGGGGATGAGATCCGCCGGCAGGTGGACGTGGTGTACAGCCAGGACTGCCAGTAAAAGTTCAACTTTTTCATGCTGTGATTAAATACAAGAAGTTTACAATGGAGACTAACTTACTCTGCTTCTGTTCCTGACAATCATTTTGGAGGAACATGGCAACCAGGTGGGGAATCTGCAGCGCGGGGAAGATCAGTCATGACTTCACTGTGGCTCTGAAAACTCTTCCTGCTGAAGACCATCAGGTGAGTGCGCCTGTTGCAACAGAGATAAATCCCACATGTGATTTAGATGAAACGTGCCTCTTTGTGTCATAGTAACATTCTTCCAGGTATTTATCTCCCTCCTGGTACTTTTTGTAAGATTTTTTTTTTATTACTTAAGCACGCATGATGTTGAATCGTGAAGCAGACGACTGTCAACGATTTTGTAAAACGTTTTCATTTTGATTAACAGCCAAGCTACCAAACTATCTACCATAAAGCACAGAATAGGATGCATGTAGCCTTTTCTGGAAATGAGTCTGGGAGTAACAGAACTGGAAATTAACAATTGAACAGCCTCAGTCATTGCATTTTTACCAGTCAGACAAATGTCACTTTTTTCCAACTACAAAACAAATTGAGTTTATATGAATGATGCCCTCTGCTGGAGGAGTGAAAGTGCTAAAAACAGATTACTGGTGCAGGATTTTTAATAAAGTGGAATGGATGTCTTTACCAAATAAGAAAATAACAATTTACCTCTAAAGTATTTATAATTAATGTGCATCATCTGTGACTTCACAGGTTGTGGCTGTTGCAGCTCGTTTGTTGGAGGACGCTCAGGAGTTTTCCAGAAAACACAACATCTCTAAGGCTTATGGCAGCTATGAGGAGCTGGCCAGAGATCCAGATGTAGGTCAGTGTCCTTCTGCCAGAGGCTTTTCAGTTTATTTTTCATTTCAAAACTTTACCTCAGTATTGTTTCCTTTTATCCAGTTTTAATTTTCTCAATATTTCATACTATTATTTCTGAAAGAAGAGTATCATTCAGCATTATATTTGACCTGTGTACAGATGTTGTGTATGTTGGAGTCATCCACCCATACCATCTGAACGCCTGTAAACTTTTCACAAATGCTAAAAAGAATGTTCTGTGTGAGAAGCCACTGGCCATGAATGCTAAGGAAGTGAAAGAGATTCTGGACTCTGCCGAAAAGAATGACGTCTTCCTCATGGAGGTAAGCCTGTAGCAAACCAGGAAGAAAAAAATAATTTCTCTGTAAACGGTTTACTATTGCACAAAAGTTTTAAAACATGTTTTCTCTCCAGGCTGCGTGGACCCGTTTTTTCCCAGCCTCTGTGCAGATCAGAAATCTGCTGGCTCAGGAGTACATAGGGGAGGTGAAAATGGTCCGTGCGGACTATGGTGTGCCAAGATCAGATCAGAAGGAGCTTGGTGGAGGAGCATTACTAGATCTTGGCATCTATTGCCTTCAATTCATAAGTATGGTGTACAACGGAGAGAAGCCGGAGAGTATCCAAGCCAGCGGGGTCTGCCTGGAGACGGGTAAGGAGTTAACAGGATGAGGCATTCATGTAACCTCAGAGGCTGTGACATTATGTGAGATACTACTTTACACTCAAGTGAGTTAAGATTTTATATTTTGTGCAGATTCCTCCTGGGATGAATATTGAAAAGAAAAGCTGCTTACTTTTTAAAATTTTGACTTGAGACTTGCTGATCAACTTGTCAAGTATTGAAATCAGAAAATATTTACTTGTCTCTGATTTGATTAGTGAAATTCTAAAAAGAAAAATGCTTTTCCACCCTGTAAGTAAACAAAAGTAAGAACCAATCTACCATTTATGGTTTTTAATAGGAAAAGTCGGATTAATGAATCTTGAGCTGTCT
The DNA here is from genome assembly GCF_000485575.1 of Poecilia formosa. NCBI lineage: Eukaryota > Metazoa > Chordata > Actinopteri > Cyprinodontiformes > Poeciliidae > Poecilia > Poecilia formosa. The sequence continues at coordinate 2,860,499 of NW_006799985.1, read as the reverse complement.
ATAAACTTTATTTTTCTGGCTTTGTTGCAGTAAATAATTCCCTAGTGTAGTTCCATATCTTTTACAACCTTTCTCTGCACACAGTTTTCTGGCATTTCAGAGCTTCTTACCAATGTAAAAAAAATGCTTTTAAAATAAAGAAAATGTAGATTAACCATCATAAATTAAAATGAGTACATCAGGCCTTAGAAAATGGATCATTTTATACCTTACAAATTAGAAATGTAATCTAATAAGAATGTTCCTAAGCTATGTTCACCTCCTGATGGACCTTACAGAAACTCTAAATTAGCTTACAACTTTTCATTTTCAGCTTTTGTAGCTGCATTTTGAGATTTGACATTTTTTCTCTACAATGTGTTGTATATTCTCATCCCTGTAGGAGTGAACAAGACTTTGGCTGTCATTCTTAAGTATTCTAAAAACAGAATGGCAATGTTCACCTGCTTTACTGGGGTCCAGCTGCACAATGATGCCATTATTGTTGGGACAAAAGGCAAAATCCAGGTAAGTTACCAAGGATGGCATGTTTAGTTTGAGTGTTTTTATGTAGGAGAAATTAGAAGTGTCTTCAAACTCTGGTTTGACATTAATCCGATGCACATGCTCCAGGTACCTTCACCGATGTGGTGCCCCACCTCACTGGTAGTTAATAAGAAGGAGACCCAATATCCAGTACCTGAACCCTCCTTGCCTCTCAACTTTACCAACAGCACAGGGAAGCGTTTCGAAGCAGGGGAGGTCCGCCAGTGTCTGCTCAAGGGTAATGAGACTTCAGCATTTTGCCTTCTGTAGGTCTGGTACCATTAGCTGCAGAACCTCCTGCCCTCCAGAACTATCATGGAAGATAATGTTGTGCTTGAACCTACTGTTTCTGTGTAATCAAAACTAAGTTGTGATTTGTGGGGATGGCTTCTGTCAAAACAGTTTCATAAATGCAAGCAAACAAGATTCAGCAGAGTTAAATCACTGTTCAATATAGTGGTGGATATTTTTGTTGGGGGCAAACAGCTCCAAGAAAAACCAATGAGTTTCCTGCATTAACTGCTTTGTAAACAACAGCTAAAGGCATAAAGTAGCTCAGCAAATATTAATAAACGGTAGAGCAAAAAACATCAAAAATTGTATGTGAAAAATGGGAAGTATTGACAAAAGGTTGTACTGAACATGGCTAGAGGTGAACAATTGACATCTTGTAAAACGAGATTTAAGTCAACTGCATAAGTTCCTCTAATCTCTGAACTTCTGTAGAGCATTTGTGTCGGTAGACAGCCGACTCATCAGTATGTTTCTCTTTGCAGGGCTGAAGGAGAGTCCAGTCATGCCTCATGCTGACTCTCTGCTGTTGGCTGAAATGGAGGATGAGATCCGCCGGCAGGTGGGAGTGGTGTACAGCCAGGACTGCCAGTAAAAGTTCGACTTATTCGTGTTGTGATAAAATACAACCAGTTTACAATGGAGACCAACTTACTCTGGTTATTTCCGGAATAGTCCATTTCATGTGATTAAAAGTGTTTATATTTTGTAGGAAAACACTACTTGATCTCCACCTTTGATTAACTTATTTTTGAAATATAAACCACTCAAGATGACCTCTCTCAACCACATGAGACGGGTTAGGAAGCTGTTTAATATTTACATGTTGCACACCAGCTTTGTATACAGATTTATTGAAACTCACTGAACACTGTCAACAATGAAATGTAAAGTCTTTGACAATCTGTGAAATAAATGTTATAGCAAAGTTCTAAAAAAATTGCAAATCTGTTTTTCTTTATCCCATCTTTAAAGTTTTGTTCAGCAACATATATCTATATGGTAGGAGTTCGTCTCCTTGAATGTGTTAAAATGTGTAAAAGCAGACTATAGACTACAATTTTGTTATGAATTGTATCGGCAGCAAGTTATTTATTAAAAAAAATGCAGTTTTCTTTAAATTGGTGTTTAAGGGAAAATGTAAATGAACCAACCAGATCTTAAATAAAAAATAAAAAAAAATTGGTCGTGCAACAGGTGGTTGCAGAACATGACCGTGAGTCTTTATGTAACCTAGTTGTCTTTCTCTTATAATTATACAATGTATTTTGGTTATTTCTATTGTTCCTTACCTGACTGAAACGCCTCTAAAAATTAGTCATTGTTTTACTTTAAGAGCGGAAGCCCCTCCTTTATATTTCTTCTTCTGTGGTATTGTCTTTAAATTGTTTGCGCCCCTCGGACCCTCCCCTTTTGACCTGTTGTCCTGTGGGAGAGGTGAGTATTGTTTTCATCAAAATGCATCCAGTTTATTTATATATCTGTTAATTTTTGTTTGTGTAGGACTTGGAGCGGGCAGCCTATAACACGGTTGTTTGTTTGTTTGTTTTCGTCAGTTATGTTGTATAAAAAGTTTTATTTTGCTTATTTGAAAGTTGAGACATGGTCCCCTCCCCCTCCTTTTGTCATGTTGTCCTGCGGGAGAAGATGTTGAGCCGGCAGCCTATAACACGGTTGTTTTCTGTATGTACTCATTAGAATCGGGGTCATTCTCTAAATTCGGTGCATTTTGTGTCCCACAAGTTTATTTCAAATATTTGCATATAATGCAAACCACTTTTTTTTTTTTTTTTTTTTTTTTGGAGAAAATCAAGAAATGGAAATATCCATGTGTCTTGGTAATGCAACATGCAAATGTTTTTAAAAATGTTATGGGTTGTTGAAGTGTAGAGGTCAGCCAAATGAGCATGTCCTCACTGACCAATATTAATTTGTCAAAAATAATGCCCAGTAACTGTTATTTGTACCATTATAAACATCTTTGGTATACTTTAACCTAAAAAGAAATCTGAGAAAAATACATGAATTATTTATAAAATCGCACTTTTTAATTATGTCCCTCCAAATTTGTTCAATCCCATAACAGCATGCAAATCCCTCCTTTTTATAAATTTCCTCGGTACCCTGGAAGTGACATCACTTATTTATCTTCCCTCTCACACGGTAAAGAAATTTAAGTGTTAGAAAAGTTTCTTGCCTATACAAGAAACTGTATAATAACCCTCGCTATAACGCAGTTCACCTTTCATGGTCTCGCTGCTTCGCGGATGTTTTTGTGCAATTTTTTTTTTCCACACTGCATTGTGTTCTGCGTCCTGATTGGCTAAACCAGAGGTTCCCAAACTGTGGGCCGCGCCCCCAAGGGGGGGCCCCACAGTTTGTATGAGCTGGGTTTTTACCTTAGAATGGCCAACTCTGTTATTCCTCTGTCAATTTGATACAGTGGGGGCTTCCGCACTTCCCATATCTGTGTCTTCTGTCACTTTTATTAGCAGTTAAAACTGTTTAATCCGTTGTTAACATGTCGTAACCTGTTTTTCCGAGCCTCCATCAAACGCAACATGAGTGCTAAGACGCTCGCGCTGGGTCTACACCTGTGCGGCAGCGACGGAGACCTGCTGCTGCTTTGTAGAGCTGCTCAGGTTTGTGTTAGAATCGTGGCAGCAAAACACAAAGAACTTTTCAGTTTTTTCTCCAAACTAACCGACTGAGTTGAGTAAAGCTGCTGGATGCAGGTAATGTCGGCTAAAATATGACTAGCTAAATAATACAGTCCCTTAAATTTAACAAGTAGCCTGCAGGCTACTGATGTCTGTGTTCAGCTACAGCGATTCATTTTGCCACTCCAAAATAAGTTGACCCCCCATCCCCCAACTGTCCCCATTTGTAATCCATATGGGGGGTCCAGGAGAGAATGTTTGGGAACCACTATCCTTGCTGATGTGGACATAAGGCAACTTTTAGTGAAAATCATCAACCCCATTACAAAAACAGTGATTTTGTAATGGGGTTGAATGTTGGAATGTTGTTAAGCCAGCCAGACTGTTCAACCCTGCTATAGTCTGGTCAAATTTTACACTGGGTTCAACCCCATAACGTGATACATTGTTATAATTTTTTTAGAATAACAGTAAATATTAGACTAATATTTGTTGGACTATATGCAAAATTTAAAGAGGGATTCAAAAACATTAAAAAGCCTGACTTAATGTTTATTTTAAAATCTATTTTCATGATTTATGAAAAGCCCTTTTATATCAAGTTGCCATGCTCTACTTATCGGTCTTATTATGATTCACAATCAAATAAAATATACTTACAATTAGTTATTTTAATCAAGGGACAGTTGATCTCAAAGGAACTGGAAGAATTAGTTTAATTATGTTAGAGTTTTACTCAGAAGAATGAAATTGTCCCATTAAGAGGTTGAATTTAAAGCAACCAAAGTAGCAAAGAAATTCGTATTAATGTTTGGGATTTCATGCATAAGGTGGGGAGACACATTTTCTTGGAGGTTCAAGAAAACGATGCAATAGATGCGTTGTTTAAAAACACAATTTTTTTGTGGCATGTTTTTTAGTAACCTGAGACCACAAATTCAAAGAATCACCCTAAAATCAAGAAAAAAAATAAACATTACAAAAATAATACATGAGCTTGTATCAAAAGTATTTCTCCAGCCTGAATAATCACAACCAATAATCATAAACACTTAAGAAATAAACAAACGAATGGAATATAGAGCCTTTATTTCCCCCACAAAATTTTATCTACCTTTGCTAGCTGTTTTTGAAATGTTCATGAACACACATTCAGTTCTTTTGGTAAAAGAATGATCCACTAATTGACTGAGATTATAATTTTAGTCTATAAAAGACTTAATTTTTAAATGTGGAAGTATTAAAAACACTTATATAATGATCCACAGGACCCCCGAATAGACCTTATCAGGGAGGCTTAAGAGTGTGACCCCTCTGTAATTGGAACACACCCTCCGGTCCCCCTTTTTGAACAGGGGGACCACCACCCCAGTCTGCCAATCCAGGGGAACTGCCCCCGATGTTCATGCGATGTTGCAGAGTCGCGTCAGCCAACACAACCTTGCAACATCCAGAGCCTTAAGGAACTCCGGGCGGATCTCATCCACCCCTGGGGCCCTGCCACCAAGGAGCTTCTCAACCACCTTGGTGACCTCGTCCCCAGAGATTGGAGAGCCCAACCCAGAGTCCCCAGGCTCAGCTTCCTCAATAGAAGGCATGTTGGTGGGATTGAGGAGGTCTTTGAAGTATTCTGCCCACAGGGCCCACAACATCCCAAGTCGAGGGCAGCAGCACACCATCACCACTATAAACAGTGTTGGTGCTGCACTGCTTCCCCCTCCTGAGACGCCGGATGGTGGACCAGAATCGCCTCGAAGCCATGCAGCAGTCTTTTTCCATGGCCTCTCCAAACTCCTCCCACTCCCGAGTTTTTGCCTCAGTGACCACCCGAGTCGCATGACGCTTCACCTGCCGGTACCCATCAGCTGCTTCTGGAGTCCCACAGGCCAAAAAGGCCCGATAGGACTCCTTCTTCAGCTTGACAGCATCCCTCACTGAAGGTGTTCGAGGGTTGCCGCCACGACATTACAGTGCCGGTGTTAACAAGATGCCAACATTCAACCTTGTTACAAAATCACTGTTTTTGTAACGGGGTTGAAGATTTTCACTAAAAGTTGCCTTAAGCCCACATCAGCTAGGTTATGGAGCAACATTTGATATAATAAAAACAAGAAATGAACATTCTTTTCAAAGATGATTCTTTACTTTTTCCCAAACAACAATATAATTTATGTGTGCAACAGTTTTGAAAGGTTAGAGATGGCTATGCTAATGTTTAAACATATTAGCTGTATCAGCTTGTCCATATTAAATAAATAAAATCAATTTGACTGGAATGGTTTCCAAGCATCCATGCATTCATGCTGTTCACATATTAAATGGACGTGCAAGTCATTATTAGTGTGACGTTACTAGAAGACCGACCATATAAAAGGCAAATTGGTGCTCTCTCTCCATCTGGTAACAGTGAACACCTACTACGGTGGCGCTACCTTGTGAGGGCAGAGACAGCTGAGGACACTTGATTCAACATGGCAACCAGGTGGGGAATCTGCGGCGCAGGGAAGATCAGCCATGACTTTACTGTGGCTCTGAAAACTCTTCCTGCTGAAGACCATCAGGTGAGTGAGCCTGTTGCAACAGAGATATGAATCCCAAGTGTGATTTAGATGAAACGTGCCTCCTTGTGTGTCATAGTAACATTATTCCGGGTACTTAATTACCTCCTTATAGTTCTTGTAAGATGTATATTTTTTTATAAATTGAGCACACATGATGTTGAGTCATGTCTAAATTTGCAGACGACCGTTAATGATTTTGTAAAACGTTTGCATTTGTATTAACTGCCAAGCTGCCAAACTTTCTACCATATAGCACAGAATAGGACGCATGTATTTGTTTCTGGAAAATTAGTCTGGGAGTAACGGAGAACTAGAAATTAACAATTAAATTGAACAGCCTCAGTCATGCATCTTTACAGGACCAGTCAGGCAAATGTCACTTTTT
>NW_006799985.1:2850259-2853304 GCF_000485575.1 Poecilia formosa | reverse complement strand
CTACTGTTTCTGTGGAATCAGAACCAAGTTGTGATTTGTGGGGATGGCTTCTGTCAAAACAGTTTCATAACTATTTTGATAACTGTTTTCATGACTGCTGAAGCAGACAAGATTCAGCAGAGTTAAATCACTGTTCAATATAGTGGTGGATACTTTAGGAAAAGTCTTGAATTATGGGATGCTTGGGGTTCAAAGCAGCGGGAGGGTGTATGTGGGGAATAAAAGGAAAAATAGGAGGTACTGAAAAAGTTGGACAGAACATAATTGAAGTGAAATATTAACATCTTGTAAAACAGGGTTTACAAGTCAACTGCATAAGCTTCTCCCATCTCTGAACGTCTGTGGAGCATTTGTGTCTGTAGCAGCCGACTCATCAGTATGTTTCTCTTTGCAGGGCTGAAGGAGAGTCCAGTCATGCCTCATGCCGACTCTCTGCTGCTGGCTGAAATGGGGGATGAGATCCGCCGGCAGGTGGGAGTGGTGTACAGCCAGGACTGCCAGTAAAAGTTCAACTTTTTCCATGCTGTGATTAAATACAGCCAGTTTACAATGACTTACTGTTTAATTCAAGAATAGTTCATTTCATGTGATTTAAGAAGTGTTTATATTTTTGTAGGGAAACAACACTACTTGACCTCCAACTTTGATTAACTTTTGAAATATAAACCACTAAAGATGGCCTCTCTCAAACAGGAGAGGTTGGGAAGCTGTTACCTTTTCATATTTACATGTTGTACACCAGCTTTGCATACAGATGTATTGAAACTCACTGAACACCGACAACAATGAAATGAAATGTAAAATCTTTGATCATCTGTGAAATAAATGTGATAGCAAAGTTCTAAAAAAAGACAAATGTTTTTCTTTAACCCATCTTTAAAGTGTGTTCAGCAGTGTTCGTCTCCTTGAATGTGTTAAATTGTGTTTGTGCAAAAGCGGACTATAGAGACTTTCGCTTTTTATATAAATTATATCAGCAGCAAGTTAACTTTTCTGACAAATTGCAGTTGTCTTTGAATTGGTAATTAAGAGAAAATATAAATGTATAAACTAACCTGGTCTTAAGTTAAAAAAAATGATTGTGCCACAGGTGGTTGCAGAACATGACGATGAATCTTTACATCACTAGACTTTGTAGAGTAAAACATATGGCTCTCAAAGGGGCCTGCACAAACCGGCTCTCAGGCTCCCATTTCTGCTTCCATCAATCACATTTTTTGATGAAAAACAAATCCAGTGTACACATTTAATTAGGGGATAGTTATACTTAAATCTTAAACTCTGAAAGCACCAAATAAAGTAAAATCAGATCTAGTCATTTGTATAATATAATCCTTGGGTGACATTGTGGTCCACATTACATACCAGTTGGTGGTGGCGACGTAACAGCGGTAAAGCAAAAAATTTCATGCTTGGGGTGACGGTGACGTCATCGGCCAAAATTATAACTTTTAATATCTCAAAAACGAAAGGTGCACAAACGACAGTTTTAACTGCACAAACGGAGCACTAACGAAGTAGCCCACTTTGGTTTGTTTTTGAGCAATATGGGGGGATGGTGAACTCTGGATGACCTAAAAAATAATTTTTAATATCTCAGAAACCAAAACTGCACAAACGAAAATTTTAACGGCACAAACGGAGCACTAACCATTCAGACTATTTGCTGAATTTTTTTTGACGTGGGTGGGGTGTCAGCTTCACACAGCTTGGGAGTTGTTGTGACAGAGTGAACATTAGAGATGATTGCACTCCCTAACTTTTCTTACTTTGTTTAAAGACTTTTGTTTTTCTTACTTTATTTATCTTTATTTTACTATATTATTTAGGTGCGTTTCTGCTCGAGATAGGAAATGCATTGGTCTGTAGTTGCAGCAGTTCGCCACCAGTGGGCACATAGAGCACAGTGAGCAGAAGAAGCAGATCACACATAAGCCTGAACAATTTTGTTTGGGATTTACTATCACAATCAATAAATTAGAATAAATATGTGAACTGTCTGAATTCTTTATAAATAATTTTGTTGCCTCTGGGTTGTCACAATTTTTTTTTTGTAATGAGTATATTGGAACACATGAATGATTTATTAAAACATAGATAAAAGCACATATTTAATAAAAAAAAATCCCATCATAAACAAAATGACCAACTGTGTTGAGCTCCAGCATCATTTAATTCATATGTCCTTTCCAGATAAACAAAGCAGTCATTGTAAGATGTGTGATCGATGACTCTAATAAAGAACTAATTGAAAAGGTTTGTTTTCAAATAACAACAGCTAGCAAAGGTAGATAAAATTTTGTGGGTGGAATAAAAGGCTCTGTATTCTATTTGTTTGTTTATTTCTTAAGGGTTTATGATTGTTGTTTGTGGTTATTCAGGCCGGAGAAATACTTTTGATACAGGCTCATGTATTGTTGTAATTTTCACTTTTTTCTCTTGAGTTTAAAGAGACAAGCATTGCAAATTAGCGATGGTTATGCTAATGTTTAAACATATTAATTGTTTCTAAAATAATTTTTAATGACCCTATTAGTGATATTTTTACTCAGTTTTACAGACAAATGCTTGTCAAGAAACAAAAGAAATATTTAAAACAAAAAACAACAAAAAGTCCATCTGACGGAGTTGACACAGAGCTGAAGATGGTGACAAATTAGTGAGTAAAAAGAAAAACTTGATACATATGAAGTAATGCAATTTATGTAAAATACATTAAAATGAATTAACTGCACATTTAAGTGAGATTTGTCAGCAATTTCACTGAAAGAGTCAGAAAAACTCTGACGGAGTTGACAAAAAGCCAAACTACCTCAATTTATATAATGTTATTCTGAAGGAGGCCATATTGTAGCTCATCAGTTCCATGAAATCTTTACAGTATATTAAAATTAAGCTTTTATTTCACAAAATTTCATAAAAGTTTTGTAAATTGTCAGTTATGGAGTTGACACAACATGGTTGTGACAACTTAGGAATAAAACAAAAGAATAACATAAGCTAACCAGAGCTAACTAGCCCTCTTAGGAAAAGAAGAGAAAGATA
>NW_006799985.1:2845810-2850186 GCF_000485575.1 Poecilia formosa | reverse complement strand
TCTGGTGCCCCCCAATAATGCCTGATTTTTTTAACATTCTGTTTATGTCTGACGGTGTTGACAAAAACGTGGGACAAATTTCGCTGGAGCTGGAAAATATATAAAAATGATTTTTAATTAAATTTATTGTTACTTTTATAATTATTTATATAAATACTTATACTTGATTGTCATAATATACTATCTTAGTATTTCTTTAATTGTTTTAAACGATTATAATGTGTTGAGTTCTGCTCCGGGACAAGGAATTTTACAGGCATCATCAACCTACTACAATGTTTAAAATAAATAAAAATATTCAGCAAACACCAGGAAAATATACATTGTTGTGCTCACATGACCCAGATTAGTCAGATATTTGAAAAAAATTATATTTTGTGTATATTTTATTCAAATTTTGTGCTTTATCCATAGGACCTGTTATGTCCCTATTCTCAAGAATCACTGATTATTATTATATTGTTGTTGTTATTTGTTTTATTCATTAATTTTTTGTCTAATATATGTGTATATATATTTAGATAGGTAGATATAGAGATAGATATAGATAAACACACCATCACGAACCACACTCCATACCAGTAAGTGGCGGTAATGCTAGTAACAGTTTGTTGCCAACCGCCAGTAAAACCAAGAACAAGAAGAAACTGAGGACACTTGGTTCAACATGGCAACCAGGTGGGGAATCTGCAGCGCAGGGAAGATCAGTCATGACTTCACTGTGGCTCTGAAAACTCTTCCTGCAGAAGACCATCAGGTGGGTTTGTTAAGCTGCAGGGAAAATCAAACACTGTCTTTCGGTGCAAAGCATTATGTCGGGAGTTGTTATGGCAGACAGACGGGATTTCTACGAGTTATTCTCTAAGTAAAAGTTCTGTTAAAAATCTGTTTTTGCTTCCCAGCTGAGCGGACAGGTTTAAAATGTGCATGCAGTAGATTTTAGCGAGTTGTGTACAAAGTTGCAAATTGCAGGCCGTGGTCGACATTTAATTTTACAAACAGTAGAAGCTCTTAACCTCCCAGCCAGCATACCTAGGTGGGCTCCATATGGGGAAAAGGAGGACAGACAATATGGGTCCCAAAAGGGTTTGTCAGCAGTTTCCATGGTGGCCCGACATGGGTTTGGCCATAAAAGGAAGTCTAGATGTTTCTCCATTAAAAAATAAAAATAAAAATCCACTTCAAAAATCATTTTATGGATGAGGATTGCAACAAGCTTTTTAGGGGATACTGTAAAAAAACGTGCAGTGCATCACTGCATATTTATGCCCCATGTTGTGTTAGTAATATAGGCATTTTCAACAAAATAGATCAACATTTATTGTTGTAACATGATAAATTGTGATAGAGGTCAATGTGCTGTAAAAGGAACAAAAGAACATTTAGTTAGAAAATATTGTCCGTCATGTCAAAATGCCACAGATTTCAATGGAGTTTAATACTTTAACAATGTGTACTGAGATCCTCAGGAAGGTGGTTGTACTGTAACTGACTGTATTTGCAGGTTGTGGCTGTTGCAGCTCGTAAATTGGAAAATGCTCAGGAGTTTGCCAATAAACACAGCATCTCTCGAGTTTATGGCAGCTATGAGGAGCTGGCCAGAGATCCAGACATAGGTCAGTATCCATTTGCCAGAGGTTTTTCAGTTTATTTTTAATTTTCAAACTTTACAATACCTCCTGCTCTATATTAAGTGTTTTCTTTATCCAGTTTTAATTTTCTCAATATTTCATACTGTTATTTCTGAAAAAGATTGAAGAGTATCATTCAGTGTTATGTTTGACTTGTGTGCAGATGTTGTGTATGTTGGAGTCATCCACCCATACCATCTGAGCGCCTGTAAACTTTTCATAAATGCTAAAAAGAATGTTCTGTGTGAGAAGCCGCTGGCCATGAATGCTAAGGAAGTGAAAGAGATTCTGGACTCTGCCAAAAAGAACGACGTCTTCCTCATGGAGGTAAGCCTGTAGCAAACCAGGAAGAAAAATATTATTTCTCTGAATACAGTTTACTATTACACACTTGAAGACCTTCAAAGGTTAAACAGTTTAAAACATGTTTTCTCTCCAGGCTGTGTGGACCCGTTTTTTCCCAGCCTCTGTGCAGATCAGAAATCTGCTGGCTCAGGGGGAGATAGGAGAGGTGAAGATGGTCCGTGCCGACTTTTGTGTGCCGCTGTTGCACGTGCCAAGATCGGTTCAGAAGGACCTTGGTGGAGGAGCATTACTAGATCTTGGTATCTATTGCCTTCAATTCATAAGTATGGTGTACAACGGAGAGAAGCCGGAGAGTATCCAAGCCAGCGGGATCTGCCTGGAGACGGGTAAGGAGTTAACAGGATGAGGCATTCATGTAACCTTGGAGGCTGTGCCAAATCAGTGACATTATGTGAGATACTTTATACTCAAGTGAGTTAACATTTTTATAATTGTGTGTTGATTCCTCCTTGGATGAATATTGAAAAGAAAAGCTGCTTACTTTTTAAAATTTTGACTTGAGACTCACTGATCAACTTGTCAAGTATTGAAATCAGAAAATGTTTACTTGTCTGTGGTTTGATTGGTCAAATTCTAAAACATGCGTTTCCCCCTGTTTGTTAAATGTTTCAAAAGTAAGAACCAAACAACCATTTTTGGTAGGAGTTTGATTTTAATAGGAAAAGTCGGATTGATGCATCTTCAGCTTTCACACAAACCTTGAGCTGTCAATAAACTTTTTTTTGAGAATGTAGATTAACCATCATAAATTAAAATGAATAAGTACATCAAGTCAGACTTAGAAAATTGATCATTTCATACCTTACAAATCTGATGTAACAGAATTGTAATCTAATTAGAATGTTCCCAATACTATGTTCACCTCCTGATAGGTCTTGTAGAAACTCTAAATTAGCTTATAACTTTTTTATTTTCAGCTTTTGCGGCTGTATTTTGAGAATTGACATATTTTCTCTAAACTGTGTTGTATATTCACATCCCTGTAGGAGTGGACGAGAGTGTTGCTGTCATTCTTCAGTATTCTAAAAACAGAATGGCGACATTCACCTGCTCTGCTGGGGTCCAGCTTCACAGTGAAGCCTTTATTGCTGGGACAAAAGGCAAAATCCAGGTAGGTTACCAAGGATGGCATGACAACAACTCAAAAAGACCATTGAGTATGTTTAGTCGTTCGAGTGTTTTTATGTAGAAGAAATTAGAAGTATCTTCAAACTCTGGTTTGACTTTAATCTGATCCACATGCTCCAGGTACCTTCACCGATGTGGTGCCCCACCTCACTGGTTGTTAATGAGAAGGTGACCCAATATCCGGTACCTGAACCCTCCTTGCCTCTCAACTTTACCAACAGCACAGGGATGCGTTACGAAGCAGAGGAGGTCCGCCAATGTCTGCTCAAGGGTAATGAGACATCAGCATTTTGCCTTCTGTAGGTCTGGTACCATTAGCTGCAGAACCTCTAAGATTCCAGAACCATCACAGAAGATGATGTTGTGCTTGAACCTACTGTTTCTGTGTAATCAAAACAGAGTTGTGATTTGTGGGGATGGCTTCTGTCCAAACTGTTTCATAAACGCAAGCAGACAAGATTCAGCAGAGTTAAATCACTGTTCAATATTGTGGTGGCTATACAGACACCCTGTGTATCGTACATAAATAGAAACATAATTTATAATGGAAATACTTAATATTTTACAGTGGTTTGGAAGATCTACCAGTCAATTATCGATCAGCATTTTTAAAAAATAAAATATTAGAGCATGTTTCACCACTTCACCTTGTAAAACAATTTTATGCGTAGTTAGATATAAAGTGTCCCAGAATACGTAAGGCATGTTACTTGGGTTGCTAACAATTGTTGCAACCCAGAGAGCTTTTGGCGATATTCTGAACTCTTAGTATTTGTGATGTTTGTGACCCAAGCTGACCACAAATGGCTAAAATCCACTAATTTCTGCTCCCCTCCAAAAGCAAGTATAATTACTGCCTATTTTAACTGTTCAAACACCAAATATATCTGTATAGAAACCGTCTTAATACTTGTGCTGAAGCTAACATCTACAGTCGTCTTTATTTTTGTTGGGTGTGAACAGCTCCAAGAATAATCAATGAGTTTCCTGGATTAACTGCTTTGTAAACACCAACTAATGGCATCAAGTAGCTCTGCTAATATTTATTGATAAACATTAGAGAAAAAAGCAAAAATAACATATGTGATAATATTGCCAGTTTTTTAATGGAGTCGATAAATCTAAATTTTTATCATGAAACATTCTTCATGATAAATGATAAACAATACCACAGGGTTCACCAACTCCGGTCCTCAAGGGCTACCATCCTGCAACTTTTAGATTCACCTCTGCTCCAAAATGTCTGAATTC
>NW_006799985.1:2811422-2845745 GCF_000485575.1 Poecilia formosa | reverse complement strand
CTCGAGGACTGGAGTTGGTGATCCCTGCAATACAATGATTCTGCTATTACAGAAACATGCTAGAGAGCAGCAATGATGAAGACAAACATTTCCACTACCTTTTTTTATTCTATTTTTTTGTAAACATTAGTGTAAAGGTTGTAGTAATCCCAGGGTTGTCAGAAGACCCTTAGATTTGTTGGATTTACACACATAAATAGATTTTGTTATTGGATGTTGTACATATCCAATAAATAACCATGAGTTCAGGTCTTTGTGTGAACTAATGTACTTTATGTTACGAACATCGTATAGCTGAGATATTAAAAAAAGCCACTTCAGGAATAGTCATAAAATATGAGATGCCTGTGGTTCAATGCAGCAGGAGGGTGTATGTGAAAATAGGAAAAATAGGAAGTATTGACAAAAGGTTGAACAAAAACATAACTAAAAAAGGTGAACAATTAACATCTTGTAAAACGAGGTTTAAAAGTCAACTGCATAAGCTCCTCATCTCTGAACTTCTGTGGAGCATTTGTGTCGGTAGACAGCTGACTCATCAGTATGTTTCTCTTTGCAGGGCTGAAGGAGAGTCCAGTCATGCCTCATGCCGACTCTCTGCTGCTGGCTGAAATGGAGGATGAGATCCGCCAGCAGGTGGGAGTGGTGTACAGCCAGGACTGCCAGTAAAAGTTCGACTTATTCATGCTGTGATTAAATACAACCAGTTTACAATGGAGACGAACTTACTCTGTTTAATTCAGGAACACAGTGATCCCTCGTTTTTCGTGGGGTTTGCGTTACAGAAATAACCCATGATAGGTGAAATCTGTGAAGTAGTTACCTTTATTTTATGTTTTTTTTTACAATTATTATACAGTATAATTAAATACTCTACATTGAAACCAAAGTGCAAAATCTGTTTTCAGGTCAGCGGATGTGCGTGTGCATCAATCGGGCCTCAATGTGGTCTGGAGTCATGCTATTAAAGCCGTCTCTCTTCCAAGCTGCTTTGCGATATTCACAGCTGTATCTACGGCAGAGCGATGGATCTCGTCAAGCGAGCCTCCAGTCGGGCTTTGCGCTGCCTCTGGCCAGTTTTTTCCAGTAGGCATTCAAAGTGTTTCAGTTTTCATCTCCTGAATAGCCAAGATGTATTACTTATATTTAAATCGCGTAACGTTAATGGCACACGTAGAGAAGAACCGCTGAGACTTTTTATCTAATCAGGACGCAGAACACAATGCAGTGTGAAAAAAAACTGCAAAAAAAAAAAAAATCTGCAAAGCAGCGAGACCTTGAAAAGTGAACCGCGTTACAGCGAGGGATCACTGTAGTCCATTTCATGTGATTAAAAAGTGTTTATATTTTTGTAGAAAATTACTTCTTTGATTAACTTATTTTTGAAATATAAACCACTCAAGATGACCTCTCTCAACCACATGAGAGCAGTTAGGAAGCTGTTATCTCTTTATATTTACATGTTACACACCAGCTTTGTATACAGATTTATTAATATAATACTCACTGAACACTGTCAACAATAAAATGAAATGTAAAATCTTTGATAATCTGTGAAATAAATGTTATAGCAAATTTAAAATGGCAAATCTGTTCTTTAACCCATCTTTAAAGTATGTTTGTTCAGCAGCATATATATATATATATATATGAGTTCTTCTTTCAGGTACATTTGTGTTACAAAGTACTATAGACACTTTTTTTTCCTTTTTTGCTTTTTTTTGCTTTTGTTTTATGTGAATTATATCATCAGCAAGTTTTCATTTCTAATTTCATTGGTAAGAGAAAATTTTAAATAAATAAACCAACCCAGTCTTAAGTTAAAAAAAGGTCGTGCAAAAGGTGGTTGCAGAACATGACAATTAGTCTTTACATCACTAGGCTTTGCGGGGTTTTTTCTTTAAACCATAATAGAGGTTTTTTGGTCTTGTGTAATCGTCTAAAATGGCTTGAAATTAAATATCTTAAATGAGTGCTTTGTCGCCCCCGTGTGGAGGAAAACGGTGAATGTTCTCGACAGTCATTTTGGAGCAACATGGCAACCAGGTGGGGAATTTGCAGCGCGGGGAAGATCAGTCATGACTTTACTGTGGCTCTGAAAACTCTTCCTGCTGAAGACCATCAGGTGAGTGCGCCTGTTGCAACAGAGATAAATCCCACGTTTGATTTAGATGAAACGCGCCTCTTTGTGTCATAGTAACATTCTTCCGGGTACTTAACTCCGTCGTACGTTTTATAAGATATATTTTTTATTTAAGCACGCATGATTTTGAACCGTGTCTAAATGAAGCAGACGACCGTCAACGATTTTGTAAAACGTTTTAACTGCCAAGTTGCCAAACTTTCTACCGTATAATATAGAATAGGACACATGTAGTTGTTTCTGGAAAATGAGTCTGGGAGTAACGGAGAACTGGAAATTAACAATTAAATTGAACAGCCTCAGTCATGCATTTTTTCAGGACCAGTCAGGCAAATGTCACTTTCTTTCAACTGTGAAACAAAGTGAGTTTATATGAATGATGCCCTCTGCTGGATGACAAGTGAAAGTGCCAAAAAGATGTAAGGCCTAAAAACATTTTTTAATCAAATGGAATGGCTGTCTTTACTTCATAAAAAATAACAATTTACCTCTAAAGTATTCATTATTAATGTGTATCATCTGTGACTTTACAGGCTGTGGCTGTTGCAGCTCGTAAATTGGAGGATGCACAGGAGTTTTCCAGAAAACACAACATCTCTAAGGCTTACGGGAGCTACGAAGAGCTGGCCAGAGATCCAGATGTAGGTCAGTGTTCATCTGTTATGTTTTGTTTATGTACATAATCCACATCAAAGTAAATGTAATGACAAATTGAGTAGTCTATTATTTTACTATTCTATCTAGCTTTCATTTTCAAATGTTTGCATAGATGTGGTGTATATTGGGAACATCCACCCACACCATCTGAAGGCCTGTCTGCTCTTCATGAATGCTAAGAAGAATGTTCTGTGTGAGAAACCGCTGGCCATGAACACTAAGGAGGTGAAAGAGATTCTGGACTCTGCCAAAAGGAACCAAGTCTTCCTTATGGAGGTAAACTACCAGTAGAACATAGACCAGCATGTACTTTGGTTACCAGGCTGGTGCAAAAGTACTATCTTGTCATTCCATCATTGGTGCACCAGATGATTATTCCTTTTGGATGCAGTTTTTGTTTTTGCTGTTTGGTAGCCATACCTGTAAAACCTTAAAGTAATCAATAAAAAAGAATTTCTCTAAAAGTAAAAAAAAAAAAAAAGACATTGGATGTTACAAATTGGTGTCATATATTCCTAATTCCAGCTGGTTAATAATCATTCATCTCCACCTGCTCTCCCTTGTCTCCAGGCCGTGTGGACCCGTTTCTTCCCAGTTTCTGAAGAAGTTAGAAAGCTGCTAGCTCAGAGGGAGATAGGAGAGGTGAAGATGATCCGGTCAGAGTTTGGCATTCCCTTGTTGCACAGGCCAAGATTAGTAGAGAAGGAGTTGGGTGGAGGAGCCCTGTTGAGTCTTGGCATGTACTGCCTGCAGTTTGTGTGTATGGTGTACAATGGAGAGAGGCCAGAGAGCATCCAGGCTACCGGGGTCTGCCTGGACACAGGTACCCAGAGAGATAAGTTTTATTTATATAGTGCGCCTTTGTCTGTCATAGCATTTATACTCTCACAATTACAGGGGTTGATGAGACTGTAATTGTCACTCTGAAGTTCTCTGAGAAGAGAATGGCAGTGTTTACTTACTCTTCGAGCATGAAGCTTCCCAATGACGCCATTATTGTTGGAACCAAGGGCACAATTCAGGTAAATCATCAAGGTCAGGTTAGGTTGAGTCCACAATTCAATGCGATGTCAATGGGAAATTTTATGGTATTTTGTGTATTGTCTTTTTTTTAATATATTTTTGAGATCCCTTCCTGGATGTGGTGTCCTACATCTTTAATTGTGAATGGAAAGGAGACCCAGTACCCCTTACCAGAACCTTGTTTGCCTCTGAACTTCCACAATGGCACAGGAATGCGTTATGAAGCAGAAGAGGTCCGACAGTGTTTACTCAAAGGTAAGTAGAAATTCCGCATTTCTACACCAACATATCTCTCTGCATAATAAAATATTGCAGACTTCTTAGTCCAGGCACCTTGTGACTAAGACATAATGCAAATAATCGTTACACAATGTGACTGTGCCTTTATTTGTCCCTGTAGGGCTGAAGGAGAGTCCAGTCATGTCTCACTCTGACTCTCTTCTGCTGATTGAACTGGAGGATGAGATCCGTAGGCAGGTGGGCGTAGTGTACAGCCAAGACTGCCTGTAAATGTTTTACACTCGGTATCCACACTTTGACTGAAGAGTACTTTATAACTGAAAATGACCTGATTACTGTGATCCAGCTGCACTTTGTACTCAGACACTACAGCAATGTTCCCAATTTTTGGATGACCTCACAAGTTCTGTGTTAAATAAGAAATACCTCACTCATAGGTGTATGCTTACATTGGCTCAGGATTTTGTGAACTTTGCTGCATGTATAAGAATCAACACCATCTGTAAAAGGCACTGAAACAATCAAAACCTCAATGAATGTTCCATGACTGTAAACGGAAGCACTTCTGATCATGTCTAAATGAAGACTTCTAATAAAAGTTTCTTTAATCTATAATATAACAGTGTTTAATGTTTTGCTTGGGATTGATTAAGATTCTTACTGCATAACCTTGAAAAAAAAAAGTATGGTTTTAATGTTCACAAACAAAATTACACAAATGCTTTCAACAGAAACAGGTATTTGTACTGCTGCTTACTTAATTTAATGCATAGAATAGCATTTATGTTGAATTTAATATTGATGTAATTAAAAATACACAGGTGTCTCAAAGTAATGTTTTTAAAGTTGTAGTTCTGTAATTGAGTTACTCGTATCACAGACTTATAAACTTTTATTGCTGTGAGGTGTTAAGTCTAGATTGTCTTCTGCCTATCTTAAGATTTTATGTCTCATATTCCACTGGGCCATGCTCCACAAGTTCTGTATATATGATTAGTTTGTGGGCCAACAAGGTACGAATACTTTTGACAGTATGGGCAGGTCATAGTGCTGCTGGAAAAGGACATCAAAATCTCCATAACATTCATCAGCTGACGGAAGCATGAAGCGCTCATTCTCTCCAAGGTAACAATGTTGATTTTGTAGTTGCCAAAACACAAAATAATCAGAAATTGGAAAATTTATCCTAGGCCTCAAGCAACATGTATTCTGTGCTTCACGCTTCATCTAGACCACAATTTCCAAATATATTGCACAATATACTTTTATTATGAAAAAGATGACCAGTCTTTTTTTTTTTTTTTTTTGCACACTTCTGAATCATTAGTATTAGTACATCATACATAGTTCTGTAATAGCGAAACGCCTAAGCTGGTGATTACAACATAAAATCATAAATGAGTGCTTTGTCGCCACCCTTTGGCAAGGAACGATGAATGTTTGTTTCTGATAACCAACTTTTGAGCAATATGGCAACCAGGTGGGGAATCTGCAGTGCGGGGAAGATCAGTCATGACTTTGCTGTTGCTTTAAAAACTCTTCCTGCTGAAGACCATCAGGTCAGTAGTTGCCTGAAATATATACTGAAATTCAACATGTACTTTAAATGCAACACGCCTCTTTGTGACTTCTTGGGACTTCTTCTTAACTGCGTCTTTTCTGTTTGCTGGATATGTTTTTTAAAAAGTCAAGTAAACATGGTGTTGAGAATATGTGAACTCTCTAAAAGCAGCACGCGCTGGTCAATGAGCTTGTGATACGTTTACATTTTGACTAAACTGTCAAGTTACCAAACTATTACCGTAAACCACAGAATAGAAAGGAAATACTTTTTGGTACAGTCTGAGAGTAACGAATCTTAGTTTTAAAAAATCAGTCAGTAACAATTAAGGTAACTAAATGGACTGAACTTGTATAGCGCTTTTCCAATCATTTTGACCACTCAAAGCGCTTTACACTAGAGTCACATTTTGCCATTCCCACTCACACCAATATGCAGATCGGTAGGTAACCTGGGGTTAAGTGCCTTGCCGAAGGGCACGGCGACAGGAGAAAGCTGGAATTGAACCTACAACCTTCTTATCGCAAACAACTACTCCCACAGAGCCACAGTCATCCCTAAAGTTCACCTTTATAAACAGGTGAACTCGCATAAGTTCACCTGTTTATATAGGTGAACGTATGCGAGTGATGACCTCTACAGGATGAGAAATGAAACTGCTAAATCCGAACATTTCTGCAGAATTTTTATAAAAATGGAATGACTCTACATGGTACGTCAAAAATGTTGCATAAGAAGTTTTCTTCTCAGAATTAGACAATTATTGTAGTCATTTTCTGAATACTTACAGGTTGTGGCTATTGCAGCTCGTAAGTTGGAGGATGCTCGAGAGTTTGCCAAGAAACACAGCATCTCTACGGCTTATGGCAGCTACGAGGAGCTGACCAGAGATCCAAATGTTGGTCAGTATCCATCTGTCAGAGATTGCCATGTTTGCTGTTGTACATAATGCACTTCAAAGTGAATGTTATGACAAATTGAATAGTCCATCCTCTAGAATTCTGTCTTTCATCGTCAAATATTTGCATAGATGTGGTGTATGTTGGGAACATCCACCCGTACCATCTGAAGGCCTGCCTGCTCTTCATGAATGCCAAGAAGAATGTTCTGTGTGAGAAACCGCTGGCCATGAACACCAAAGAAGTGAAAGAGATTCTGGACTCTGCCAAAAGGAATCAAGTCTTCTTCATGGAGGTAAACTAGCACCAGTTAGGTTGAATAAGGATGAGCCAATCTTTTCACATCAAGATCAGGATCTATCAATTTTTCCTAAATCAGCAATCTGTCGCACACCTTAGGAAAAGCCTGGTTTGTGGAGTTCTTTATGGATTTTTGTGTTCTCTCTCTTTTGTATATGTGCAGCCAAACCTGAAAATAATCACATGAAACGACCTAAAACTTCAAAACAAACATGAGACGATTTACAAAAATGCCTAAAATATTTCTCATACCAGTTGGTTCGTATTTATTTTATCTCAGGTTGTTGCTACAAAGCACTATTTGCAAGACCCAGCAACCACAGAAACTTTCTAGCCTCACCTTGTTTCTCTGATGAACATAAAGAATCTTACAGCCACACCAGTCAGCTGCCTTATTGTGAAACGTAAAAAGCATATTTTCACTATTTTAATATAAAAATACATTAAAAAATACATTGGCATACACGTGAGCTTGAGAAATCAAAATAAAATTCCTTGTTTGTGCACAAAATCTTGGCAAATTAAGCCAGTTCTGATTCTCTGTCTGCCGTTTCTCTCTCCAGGCCGTGTGGACCCGTTTCTTCCCAGTTTCTGTGGAGGTTAGAAAGATGCTGGCTCAGAGGGAGATAGGAGAGGTGAAAATGGTTCGGTCAGAGTTTGGAGTCCCTGTTCTGCACAACCGAAGAGTAGTAGAGAAGGAGTTGGGTGGAGGAGCGTTGTTGAACATTGGCATGTACTGCCTGCAGTTTGTGTGTATGGTGTACAATGGAGAGAGGCCAGAGAGCATCCAGGCTACCGGGGTCTGCCTGGACACAGGTAGGAGCTAACCAGAGGATTGGGTCTATTTTTATGCAAATCATTTTATCTAGCCATCTTTCAATTGCAGGGGTGGATGAAACTGTGATTGTAACTCTGAAGTTTTCAGAGAAGAGAATGGCGGTGTTTACTTACTCTTCCAGTATACAGCTTCCTAATGATGCCATTATTGTTGGAACCAAAGGCACCATCCAGGTAGTTTAAAAAGCAGATAAGTTCATAGATAAATGCAATGAGGTTGGAACATTCTCATAGTGCTTATTCTTTTCAATATTTTTGAGATCCCTGCCTGGATGTGGTGCCCCACATCACTAATTGTGAATGGGAAGGAGACCCAGTACCCCTTGCCTGAACCCTGTTTCCCTCTGAACTTCCACAACAGCACAGGGATGCGCTATGAAGCCGAGGAAGTCCGACAGTGTTTGATCAAAGGTAACAAAAGGTTTTGTACGTCTTAGTTTGTTTCCATGTCAGTGTCTCTGAAAGTAACAAAAGCACTGATTTGCAGTTATTTAGGCAATTGGTGGCAGGAGAAATTCAAATATTAGTTGGCATCAGTAAATGTGGTTTTGCTTCCATTTCTCCCCGTAGGGCTGAAGGAGAGTCCAGTCATGTCTCACTCAGACTCTCTTCTGCTGGCAGAACTGGAGGATGAAATCCGTAAGCAGGTGGGCGTGGTGTACAGCCAAGACTGCCAGTAAATGTTCTGCGTTCACGGAAAGATGAAATAATTACTCAAAATGGATTATTATGGAGATCCAGCAGGACTTTGTGTTGCAACACTGCTGCTACTGTGTTATCTCGTTGTTTTGAGAGGCCTGACATAGGCCATACCTCATAAAGCTCAGTAAAAGGTTCTGAATCCAAACTTTTTAAATCTTTCTTTGAGCTTACTTTCAATCCTTCTGTTCCTATTAAGTTATTTCAAAAACAAAAGGCCAGAAACTTCTGATAGGTGCTCACTTTATTGATAGAACCTCAGTCTCACGAGACATCTCAATTCACCAGCTAAACATCATAATCCCCCTTTACATAGTTAGTTCTTAGTCTCTAGCATTACAATCAAAAGCATGTTAGAGGAGCAGGACAGCTACAGTGGATCACCAACAGAGAAGACGATGAGAGAGGTTTTAAACATGAGTTCTGATCTCATGATCCAAATCAAATGTTTACAATTTTCCCCCTCGGATATTATCTGAATGCAAAGAAATGTAAAGGCTCTGTGACACATCCAACAACACAAAACATTAACTCCTCTGGATTGGACACCCAAAACTTTGTATCTCTATAGTCAGACAAAATATAAGCAGAATTGAATGTCCCAAAAACAACAAAATAAAGAAGTTTACCTTTCACAAAAGTCAAGTACAATTTAGAATGTAACAGTGTCTGGAGACGGTAAGGAGTGCAACACTAACAGATACACTGAAACAATGAAAGCTGGTCTATAAGAGAGGACACTTCATACTGAGAGCACTACACAAAAATCTGTTTAGGGGAGTCATGGAGTCAAGACCTTTGTTTGCCATTCGTTTGTTCTTTACAGTTCACCAAGGCGCTCCAAAAAGACTAGTCGGCTCCAAAACCATCAACACCCAAACAGGAGGCAGACATGCATGCACACGCAGATGCTTCCACTCATAGGCTTTCATATGTAATGTTACAAGTGTCGGAGTGAATGAATATAGCTGTTTTTGTTTGGGGTGTAATAATCTGAAGTTCTGACAACTGCTTTGACAAAAAGAAAAAAAAATCTGTTCAAGGAATGAAGACATAATTCGGAATTGCCTGGAAAAAAATATCTGCTTCCACCCAAGCAGCTGCTCGGTCATAAGGGTCGTCTTCTGATTAATTATTTGCATGAGAACCTAAAAACTAAACATCTGAGTGCTTATAGGAGTGAGGGGTTGGGATGGTGAAAATGAAAGACAGATAAATGTGAAGGGTCAGTGCAGGGCAGCTGCGTTGGCTGCTCAAGCCACCAGGACCACACGCATGGTGTTGGTGTAACCGGAGCCGGGACGCCAGCCAGTCAGGATGATGACAACGTCACCGTCTTTGAAGAAGCCTCTGGCTTTGCCTGAAGAAAAACAAAAATTGTATCAAAACCTTTCTTAGTAAAAACATGGAAACAAATTCTGATATGCTGCTCAATTTAATTAAGTGGGAGCATTAAAAGTAGCTGCTCACCCATTTCCATTGCGAAGTTGACGCGCATGTCAACGTCCTCAGCCCACACATCGTGAGGGGGCTTGGTGTAGAGGACAGGGAAGATCCCGCGGTACAGGTGAGCCTGGCGAGCCGTCTGGGCATTACGGGTCACGGCGAGGATGGGAGCACGGGGCCTGTACCTGGAGAGCAGGTGGGCAGACCTGCAGACACACATGCATACACGGGAAGCTGAGAACTGAGGAAGAAAATGTTACATAATTTATAGTAACTTCAGCAGATTTGCTCTGATTATGCCAATTTTTCCCCATACAAAACATCTGACGCAACAAAAAGTTGACCTGTCACTTCGGAGAGCCTATGTAAATTGAGTAGTCTGTGCAATTATGAGACCAGATTACAAAACTGAAACTTGACAATACTACAGGTTAATAGCAACAACATGGACATAGGGTGCAAGTTAAATAAAATATTTAGCGTTCATGGGGAAAAAAGTAGGGATGAGACTATTTCAGTTGCCAAAAGCATCAACTACAGAAGAATGTTGGTTAAAAAAAAAAAAGAAAAAAAACTTAACATTTTTGCAACACAAGGATTTTTTTCCATTACTGCATAATTTGGACGTCAATGAAATGAAATCTGTAGTCTGTAGTAGACATTAAGAATTTTGTTTGGCCCATTTGAAGTTTTATTCAAAATGAAAAGGGACAATTAGACTTTGTCATATACTTGATCTAAATTTAGACCATGCATGTTTACACACATCTTTGTCAACACAAGTATTGAACACACAAACACTGCAAATATTAAAAGAAAAAAAACAAAATCAATATGGTTGAAAACCACAGAAAACCAAAGTAAAATTGTCCTACCACCTATTCTGGTAGATTCTGACTCACACAGAGAGCAAACACTACAGTTTTCAATTCAATTAACCTCATACAGTTAGAAATATTGTAGAATCTAATTTTCAACATGCAGTTACTAAAATTTCTGAGCAAAAAGTCTGAAAAAGTCAAAGCAGTCAAAATGGGTGATGATACTTCTGATGCCTCATGGGAGTGCAGGGGCTCCAGGTCACAATAAGAAGTCCAGTTCATGTTTACTCTAGTTAAATGTCTTGGTAAAAAGTAAATATATTTCAAAGACAAAAGATTAACATAAAAACTTAACTATATGCAAATAAAAAATTCTAGATTAACACTAACAATCCAAATGACCTAATCTCCCACATTAAATTACTCATTAAGAATTTCTTCCAATGTTTGTTCAGCTCATTCAAGTTTGCATGAATTTATGCATGAAAAGTACAGTTAGGTTCCCACTACATTTGGGTGAGAACCTAACTGTATGGGTAACATCTCTATGTTTCTTCCATTATGTTGCACAATTTGATTCTGTGCCATTCATCATTCTGTTTCAGAAAAGCTTCAGCTAAGTTAGGTTTCATATTTCATACAACTTTGACCAAGAGTTGACAGTTGACTCCACGTTTATAGCAAGGTGCCTGATTTTTATAGCCAAAAATCAACCTTCCTCCTTCTCAGCATTTGTATCCAGGTGTTAATGTTGAGTGTTTAAATGTTGACTTTACTCTTAGGGATCTGAAAACACTTAGAAACAAGCTGTAAGAATGTGTTCCATATAAGAATGGATCGTCCTCACAATGACTTATATTTATAATATTGCGATTTGGGAAACATCTCGTCAGTTCAACCTCTGATTATCAAATAGAATTGGTTATATTTGCTTTTTACTATGACACAGAGCTGACATAATGGATGTAACATTTTCTTCTATGTAGAACAGTGTTGATCAGAATTTGATCAAATTTTAGTTTTGCATTCATTTAGAAGACTTGGTGAGATGATTAACTCGCATTCTGAGCCAGTGCATCCATTTGTGAACAGACAAGACCCATTAATTTGGCTAATGTCATTCCCGCTCTCGCTCTTATTCTCTACCCTTCATATCCACACACATCACCACACACATGCAAAATTAAGAGATTTTAATATATATACGTAAGAGAATTAGGAGCCTGGGTAATTAGACCTTACCTTCAGGAACATTTTCAGACTGCATCCCTCACTTTCTTACCTCCCAGTCTTAGTGAGAATAATGATGGCACTAGCACAGCATTTGAAGGATGCTTCAACAGCTCCGACTGCTACAGCCTCTGAAGGGTCTCTGGTCAGGCGGGAACTTCTCCTCAGCTCCTCAAACAGCTGTCTGTGGAAGGTGGCTGCTTCTGCCTCTCGTGCTATCTAAGCCCCGAATGGAAGATTACTCTCAAACACACTCCACTACAAACACATCAAGGCACTCACACCACTGAACGACTGGCAAAAACAGGACTAGACTATGCTGAATAAGGATAGTTGCAGAAAATAAATTAAGGAAGTTTCAAAAAACATCACAATTTTGGGAAATACTTTAAATGTGGGAACATTTAGGTACAAATAGCAGAACTTTGGCATTAAAGTATAGCTGGTGAGATAATAAACAGTCTAGTTGAGCTTTTGCCAGGTCTCCCAGTTACTTCATCAATGCCTGCCTCGCCCTACTCTCCCTCTCTGTCTGTTCAAGTCTCCATCAGACATCCAGAAGATGTCGGCGCCAGATAACCGGCCTACCTTCCAGAGCCCGTGAGCACAATGATCGCAGAGGCTAAGCTCTTAAAGGAGGCCTCGACAGCGCCGATTGCAATGGCCTCAGCTGGGTCGTTGCAGTGCGGCGTAGAACGACGCAGGTCCTCGAACACCTGCCGGTGGAACATGGCTGCCTCGGCTTCACGAGCAATCTGGCACAAGGGCAAGATGCATCGAGTACAGGCATTCCCACACCAGTCGCGCACAGAGATGGAAAAAGAAATGAGGGGGGGAGAAAAAAAGGGGGAGATAAGACATGGGAAACAGATTGACAAGGTTAAGAGGACATAAAAAAGGAGAAGGAATGGACAGAAGAAATTAAGATAGTTAACAAGAGAGTTTAGGTGTGCAGTTAGAGGACACGGGGAAATACTGTTAAAACTATGTCAGATGTTTAAGATCCTCACACAGCTACAAAGTAGAAATATAAATGAAAAAAATTTGATGTCAAATGACACATTAGTGAATTATTAATTTCTAAAATAGCTTGACACAAAGATGCAAAATAAAACTAAGGCACTTTAAAATCAGCCAGGAAAACATCAGAAGACTTTGAGACAGGTATTTAGAGGTTAGTGTAAATTAGTTTGTGTTTTTTTTTGTCTAATGTGCAGCTACTGATAAAGATGGGTGTTTACTCCAGATTCAGAGACATTCGATACACTCCCAGTGCAACAGGAGCACTGCATCTGCTGAGTCACAAAGACATCTGCACTGTGGCTAGGAATAGCAGCAGCTAGCCAAGAAGGCATCTGGAGTGAAGGACAGGCAAGATGGGATCAATGCTTCGTCACTTCAAACAACTGATAAACTGGGATATTTCTAAATTACCATTGATGGTATGGTATTTGAATCTTTTTTTGTAATCTCTCCCTAACTGAGAAACAGAAAATGCAACTTTGAAGCAACAACATTGGATAAATTCAGAGTCTTGACACTTATGATCCTTTGACCTTGTGATGCAGTCAGGTACGAGTACATTTAAGAAAAATCTGCAATTTGGAAACTTGACTGCAAAGAAATAAGTAGTATAGAATATGAGGTGCAGTGAATTTGTTAGATAAAGAGGTGCAGCAGCTGCCATTTATTGTGGCTTTGAGAAAAAAAGGAGCTTCCAACATGCTGTTCAAGTAATTAATAACCACATGCACATTGTAAATATCATGCAGCGGTCCATGTGCTTGCAGCTCCTAAACATCCTTAAGATTACTGTATAGATTAAAAATATATATAATTTGTAAATTTAAAGTCAGTGTTTCAGTAGATGATCACAGAAACTAAACTTGCAAGTATGTACACTGCCTGCCCAAAGGATACATACACCATTTCATTTAGCCTTGGTTACAGCACTTATTTTCTGCAGCATTGTTTTCAATATTCTGCGATGTTGCCTTCATAGCCATCCAGAGTTGGATAAACATTTTTTGCCGACATCTTGTAAAGATGATGGGAGTCTGGCTGCTGCATGATACTCAGTATTGTTAAGGTCTGGACTTTGTGATGGTCAATTCATGCATGAACATGATGTATGCTCCTTCAGTGTCCTCAACACAAACTGAGCCAGAATAATCCTGACAGTCATCTTGGAATATACCCGTGTGATTAAAGAAAAATTTTACTGACAAAATAACCTGGTTATTCGATATATGCATCATTCTTGGAGCAACAACCCCAGATCATAACACTTCCCACACAGGTTTGAAGACTTTATCCACCTCTCTTGCACTGATGCAACTCTCTTTCTGGAACAGGGTAAATCTGAGTCCAGTCTTTAACTTTCTAAGCAAACTTAAGATTTTTCTAATTGATGAGCCTGAGTGATTTTCTTAAAGCTGCACTGCTATTTAGCTCCAATTATTTGAATTCTTTTTGCATTGTACATGTTGTAATGTTGCTAGTTCGACTCCAATACGGTTGTTTAAGAAATGAGAAGCTACTACATCAGTTATGGTTAAATAACTTAATAATCAAGGCAGTAATTGCCAACTTGTTAAATCCAAGTCGTGATTTCTTTTTTGGACAGGCAGTGTACATGCCGACATAAAAACAAGGCAGAACATACAGACAAAAGTTGATTCTTGGAGAAGCAGTTGATTCGTAGCACAAATAATTTTTTTTCAATTCAATTTCACAATTACAAATTTTGAAAGCTTGTGGAATAATTAATGGTTATATTCTCATCGGGTTTGAAGATTTTGCATTTTTAAGTGTTGCTGGACTCACCATGTGCTGTGTGCGCACTGCCTCCAGGGGGTAATCTCCCTTGGCAGTCTCTCCACTCAGCATGATACAATCGGCTCCGTCCAGGACGGCGTTGGCAACGTCGCTGCCCTCGGCGCGGGTCGGTCTAGGCTTCTTGATCATGCTCTCCAACATCTAAATGGTTCAGCGAGATTCAACTCAGCATAGCACCACACATTTACACCGGAAAATATCTTCCTTAAACCTAGAGGCCAAACCTTTAAAAGCAAACTTCTTTGGTTTTTGTTGCATTTTCTTAAAGATAAAAGCTACTCTACCTTCCTTTCAAACATATATGCCTCTGGTGATTTAAGACAATTTATCAAAGTTGTGTGGAGTTTATCAATTTACAACAAGATCTTAAAAATAAAAAAAAATAATTATAAATTTAAAATTCACCATAATTGTCCATCATACTACAACAATGATGCAGAAACTAAATGGCCTCCTGCCACTTTTAAAGCAATCCAGTTTGAAAACCAGCTAAGTTATGGTACTCCACAAATACTGGGAAAGACAAAACATTTATACAATTTTACACAATGAAGACCAGAGGAATTACTACTAAGTTTAGCAGTTCTTTATTAAAATGTTTTGCCCAAGTCTATAATCAAAGGCTATGAATCATAACTGATAACCAGTGTGAGGATATTTAGCAGCATAATAGATCATTCTATTTTGAATAAGAACAATTAGATTACCAGTATTACATTTTTGAGGAAATACTATGATCTTAAAATATGGGATTTGTACTTGAGGTTAAAATCTGAGAAACTCACTGACATGTGCCTACATGCAATATTTATTAATACCAGTGGATCAGTGCAAATTTTATGCTGATGTTATTGACAAAAATGCAGATAAAATCTGTAGGCAAGTGTGTTTTAGATCTGTCTTGAGCTGAATATCATTTTGTGGAATCCTGCACTACATTACTGTCAGAATACCTTTTGCTAAAGAAATCCACCACCTTCAGTGTTCATAAGAATCAGCCTTCCTGCTCTATGGACTAACCTGGGTTGCGCATGTGATGGGCTTGCCAGCTTTGTTGCAGCGACCGATCATCATCTTTTGAGCTAAAAAGACCTTTTCTGTTGGGATCTCAATACCCAGGTCACCACGTGCAACCATGATGCCATCGCTAGCCTCCATGATCTCATCAAATCTGCAAACATATAATGCAAAACACATAATCAAAGATCTCAATCAAACATAGAACATGACCAAGCCCATCATGCATAAAGCTGCAGTCAGCTTGTCAGTACCATACACACCTGCGTACACCCTCATGGTTCTCCAGTTTGCTGATGATCTTGATGTTTTTGCCCCTCTCTCCAAGCACAGCTCTGACAGCATGTACATCATCTGCTTTGCGGATGAAGGAGGCAAACACCATGTCGACTCCCTGCTCCACACCAAACTGCAGATCCTTGATGTCTTTCTCTGAAACGGCAGGCAGGTCGACGGCAGCGCCAGGAAGGTTCACCCCCTTCTTGCTGCCCAGAGTGCCTCCGTTTTCAATCTCACACATGAGGTAATCACTGCCTGGAGGACAAAAATGGACACAACAGCAGTTTTAACGTCCGTAAGAACTCACAAAAGGAACCTTAATGTGTGACACTGGTCTACTCACCAATCTCCTTGACCTGCAGAGAGATGAGCCCATCGTCGATGTAGACCTTGCTGCCAACTTCCACCACTTTGGTGATGTTCTTATAGTCCAGCCAGAGGATCTCATCACTGCAGTTGTCTTGGTAGGCATCGTCTAAAGTAACCTTGATCATGTTGCCCTTCTTCAGCTCAACCTCAGCTGTGCCACTCTGTCACATAAAAATGCATTTACTTCATATCAAATTGGAGTACAATATAAATGTTATGGTTTGAGGATTAATGCTAAACTCACTCCTTTAATAAGGCCGGTCCTGATCTCTGGTCCCTTGGTGTCCAGGGCAACACCGATGGGTCTGTAATGGATACTGCCCGGCTCGAAGCTCTCACACGCCTCCCGCACATTCTTGATGGTTTCTGCGTGGTACTATAGTAACAAAAAGCTGTTTGTAAATTGCTTGCAAAAAAACAAAATAGAAACAACATATAAAGTAACTATCCTATGAACTGTTGAATTTCCCATCCAACCTTTGGCCACATTACTCAATATCATCACTTTCATTTTTCAGTATGGGTGAATTTATATTAATTACATTAACTAAAAACTCAACTAGGTTTGTTTCTCTTAATTCTGATGTTCACTGTGAAAGCTTCAAGACATGAACTGAATTCAATGTTAACTTTATGTGTGCAGCACAAAAACCAGTTGACCAAAGTGCTTCACAAATGGATGTTAAGGGGATGATGTAGACAAGATGGGGCTCCAAAACTGAATTACCGGTAATTAAAAAAAAAAAAAAAAAAAAGGATTTTACGATGAGATGCATGTTCATACTTCTTTGTAGCAGTAAAAATGTGAGCTGCAGTGCCCTGAACCATTTGTAAACGCTGCGGGAATGATTGATCTAACCCGGCATATTAAGAATTACAATAGTAAATATGAGAGGTAATAAAAGCATGAATAAACTTGTCAAGGTCTATAAAAGGGAAGCTATGGCTTTACTTTGGCAATGAGTTGTACTTGGAAAAAGCTCAACTTGAGTTGGGGTTTCAAGAGCCAGCATGCAAAGACATATAAAAGACATTCTTGCTTGATGGGACTCCCAAAATTAAGACGGTTCGTAGAATCTGATGAGAAGAAAAAGCATTGGACAGTTTCTCAGTGACATAAATTCTCTTCCAGATTAAAATATTTATCACTTATTTGGGAGTCCAGGTCACATCATCTGAAGGTAGAATAGAGAGGCAGACAATCCAAGTTGCTTGAGGTCCAGAGCAAACTTTAAAAAGTAAGAGTGAGCATACTATATAATATTTACTGTTCAAATTTTAATTTCAGAAATCTTTCATTTGCTTTGTGTAATTTTTCGTTTCTTTTAAAACATAATCAAAACAAATTAAATGAAAAGCATGATATGAATATATTGCTCTATTTAACAAATGGTAATATAACATTTCTTAAAGCAGAAGAAATGAGTCTTACTTTAATTGGGATTACTGAATAAATATATTTTCTAATTTACCTAGATGGACCTGTACTGTTATTTGCTATCATTTTAACTGGTACAAAAATCACGCCAGGGCAATTAATGTACAAGGTGTGTTTGACAACTCACACAACCATAAAGTAACTCAGTAATGGCAGCACTGCAATGATCAGAGTTTTTCTTCATGCGACATAAGAATATTTAAAAACAAACATTCTAGAAACCTTTGCAAAGCACCGAAAATATGTGAAATGTCACTGCATTTGTTAAAATGTTAAAATTGCTGGGTATAAGAAGTTAAATCAAACAGTCAATGTCTTCATCAGCAGCTGTCCTTGACCACAACTGGATTTTATGACATAATTACCAGTTTCAGGGCCAGGCCTGCTGCCTCGTGTCTTTTTTTAGTACGACATTTGAAGAGGTGTGGCCTTTTCTAAGAATATCCTGAAAATCCACAAATTAGACAGCACATATTCTAGTTCTGTGCTAGTTTTATTTTATTTATTTTTTAAAAAGACTTCACAAACGATCCAAAAAAATAAAAAAATAAAAATCACACTGATCTATAAAATGTTGCAGTTAGAATGACACCCACTGTGACTCTCAACCAAGCTGTGGGAAAGTGGGAAGAAAGAGACACGGTAGTTGTGTTTTACAACCATTAGGGGGATTAATTAACAGATAGTGCAGCGTTTATGGCTTTAAAGACAGATGTCTGCTGTCTACCTCTGTAACCTGAGCTTCCAGTAACAATGCAACTGGCAGATAATTACATTTGAGGTTGTTTTTCTGGTCTTTTCCATTTGAGCTTAAATAACATTTCTTGTGATTACAAATAATGCTGAGCACTACTAGAAATCAACTTCCTGCCTACAGCCTGAGATCATTCTTTAGCTTTAGTGGCACAATTTAGTTGCTTTTAGTCGTTTAGTTCATTGACTGCATTGAAATGAAATTTGAGATATATTCAGGAAAACTTTAGCGTGAACCATCAATCTCTAAATAAAGTTTAATGTGTACAGACATTTGCCCTTTAAAGCCAATTGAAGTTTGAGACTTTGGTAAAAAACTTCATAGCTCAAAACACTAAGTGTGGCCTTGCCTGTTGCCTCAAGGCCTGTAGTTAAAGACAACAGAATAAAAAAGGTCAAAAGAGCAGTTCCTGCAAATATCAAGGAATGTGTGGATGACAAAAGTGTTACTTTTAGTTGGTAAAGAGCAAACAAAGTATTTCAGCAATGGTTTAAAAACAAATTAAACATGATGCCTTCTGGGTAAGATTCTTCAAGTGTCCTCTGAAGAAAGGAAAATGGGGAGTAAATTGTGGATGAGGTTATGTTTATATCAACTATTTTATTGCCAACTTTTCCTTCACCCTCTATAGCAGTCAATGGAAAGCTTCTCTTACTCAATTTAATTCAAGTTTGCTGGTCAAGTTTCATTATTCGTTGCATCAAGTTGATTTCAAAATGTCTTTGTTCCTGTTATCAAGAAAATTTTAGCCTTTTGTAAGGTCATGTGTCCCTTTGTGTCTAAAATAGAGGCGCATAATTCAGCTACAGTTTTTTAAATCTCCCCATCACTTAAGACAGACATTTTAAAATTATTGATAAGGTATTGAAATAAAAGTGTGGGATTACTCAGCAATAACATCAACTATTTCTTCTGTTCGTTAAACCATTTTGTGATTGCTTAGTAGGATTCTAGTCTAAAACAGTTTATTACACAATACGTGCCGATTCACTGTCAGCGTCAGATTTCACAATAGCAGGAAACTACAAATGATGACAAATATTACCTCTAAGCTCAATGTACCAGTTGAGATAAAGCAGAGAACTGTGTGTGATTAGATTTATAAAGTAAATTAAACCACATTTTTTAAAAAAAAAGCACCAACCTCATGTGTACCATGGGAAAAGTTCAAACGAGCAATGTTCATTCCTGACTTGATCATCTCCTTAAGAATATCCACAGATCTGGATGCTGGTCCTGCAAAACGAAAATGTTTTTGTTTTTTTTTACACATTGGACAACATTTAAAATCTTGAGCTTTATAGAAATTTCTTATCACGGAGTTTTTCAAATGTTATACTTCCATGAGCACATCAGGAAGAAGCCAAACACGGTTAAGGATTTTGTCTATAGCAATTTTATATCACTATAATATTTTAACAGGAAACTATTAAAATTTGATTTAAGGGACTGCAACTGGAAAGAATCGACTAACCAATGGTGCAGATGATGCCGGTGTTGCGGGCTGTGGTGGGTTCGGAGTCGATGTCCAACAGGCACATGTGTTCCAGGAAGGTGTCGGCCATGGCAGCGTTGAGCTGCTGTGTCTGGATGAAGGCAGAGCCCATGTCTTTTGGCAGAGGCATGGCGATCCCTTTTACAGTTGGACAAGTACTGCATGCAAAAAGGAAAAAAAAAATAGGGAAGAAAGATTTTCAAACACAGCAACTAAAAGGTTACCACACTCACCATTTTTCACCCTTTTACAAAGTAATTAAGCAGAAAGTATCTGAGCAAATTACCAGGTGCTTTATACATGGAAAAATCTAAATTTTCTGTGTTCTTGTTAATGTGCTGATGTGCAACTCGAACGCTCATGCCAATAATGCAGGTAGAAACTGATTTTGTTGCTGTGGGTTCTACCCTTACTTGAAGGTGAGGAGAATTTGGGGAAACTACCAATTGGCTTTTACACAGAATGCACCCAACAAACAGAAAGCAACCATTTCAGAAAAAAATAAAACCTAGGTCCAAAACTCCCAAGGTAGCATTTTTATTGTCAACATTCTGTTATCTCAGTCGTGAAAGTTGAAGGGATAAAAGGTGGAAATTTAAGATTAGACTTATGAAATTCACACAGTGCAATTCTGTGCAAGTACATTTTACTGTGAACACAGGTTTTTACGCAAGACTGCTTTTTCTTAAGTTCCTCTTAGTTTTGGGGTTGCACAAGCAGTGGACAAAATGAACAGTAGATAACCTCCCAACCATTTCTGGATTGCTTTGTTGATCTCTGAAAAGTCAAGACTAATACCCCAAACATATTCCACATAAAACAGTACACTGGTCCTTTGCACCACGTTGTAGAGCTTGTCCACACCCACCCACCAACCCTTCTGAGTCATCTGTGCCAATGAACAACACAGTCATAAAGCTACAACTGTGGAATTTCCTAGTTTTAAGAATGATACTTAGTGCAGACCAGAAATGAGGTTATGTAAAACCCCAACAGTTGCCCACAACCTCCACCCCCCTTCAATCTGTTAGTGACATTCTAATGAGCCTGCTGAATCCATCTCATAAAGACTAATTTCTTCTTTTTTTTATTTATTTAAAGAAAAACAAAGAAATAAAAAAAAATGTAAACTAACAGTCGAGGTCTATCTGAGCAGAGTGCAACAGTATTGTATATGAATGAAGAATGCATCTCCCCTCCAAATGTGGTTGCATAACTGCTGAAACAGCTCACCAGTTCAGATTTGCTTCACTAACCAGCCAGTGTTAGGCTGACAGCTATATTATGAATCACTTCACTCACCATGAGGAAGACGTTCCTAAACCAAATGTCATTCAAGGAAAGACAAGTATGGCACTTGAAGCCATGTGAATGTGTACTAAATCATATTTTAGGAAATAAAATAGTTCCAAAGTGGCATTAATTTATATAAAGATTGTCTTATGAAAAGTCAGTGGATTAGAGTAGAAAAATAAGATTAAAAACCAGCATTTGTAAAACCATTACCTTCTTAAAACAATATTCTCTCTACATAGTTACTTGAATATAACATCTAACATAATGGAAATTGTATAATCTTAGGTATACACGTGACGTCACCAATATCATCATTGGTGTATTACCTCCTTGATGCCAACTTTTCCTTCACCCTCTATAGCAGTCAATGGAAAGCTTGAGTTCTTCATTACTAAATTATGCATGCAATCCACTCTCACTTGGTGAACAACAAGCAGAAAAACTGATGCTTTAGGCAACAACCCCTTCATCTGGTATTTGCTGGTCCTCATGATCAGAGTCTGTTCCTCCTTCAGATCAACACCAGATGGTAAGTGGCAGCCATCAACATGTGCCACAGAGAGAAAATGGCTTCCTTTTCCAATGTCAACCAGCAAATGAAATTATAAATCAGTCTTACTTAGCAACTTGCCTGCGTCAAGACTACTGTATGCAAACGTGGTAGCACCTAGAAGTCAATTTTTAGGAGGTGGTGTAAAAGCAAACGAAGGCCTCCGAGAGGAAAATCTTACGCATTAATCAGGCACACCAGAGGTTTAACGTTGGCTTACTCATCACATCCTAACTACAGATGAATCAAGACAGGGGATTCCAGACAGAGTTGCTATACCAACATCAATGGCTCAGACAAAGACCGTACGTGAGTGCAGTCACATCCCACTGCAACCCCAGGCAACCTCTGTGACTGGGTAAAACCACATCCTCAAAAAGAGGGGGGCAGACATTTGCTGAAAGAAAAAGCAGCACCTCCACCATGTGCTTTTTAGAGTAGACTTTTTACTGCAGCTTAGCCCAGAGGTTCCCAAACTGTGGGCCATGCCATTGCAGGGGGGGCACAGGATGGATCAATGGGAAAAAAAACAAAAAAACAATGATGAATGCTGTGCATGCTGGGGGGTGGAAGAGTATAACAGGAAGTCTCTAAGAGTCTCTCTATCCACCCAACCCCCCCACTGGACACACATTGTATAACAAGGGGTGTAAAACAGGGAGTCTATCTAATCCCTCCCTCCCCCCACTACCCAGCTCCACCCACCCACCCCCGGGGTCACACACATCGTTTCAATAAGACCAAAGTCTAACTCTCCCTATTGTAATCCACAGGGGGGGTCCTGTGGGTAGGGGGAGGGGCAGAAAGTGTTTGGAAACTACTGGGGGGGCCCAGGAGAAAAAGTTTGGGAACCACTGGTTTAGCCTATATTTATCAAATATTCACTTGGAGCATTTTAAGTTATTGATCATAGCAAATTTAACTGATTGATATGAAGTGATAGGAGTTGAGCTGTTTGGTGTATTTTCATTTTTGTAATATAATTTCACTGTTTCATATAATTCCAAATAAAATACAAACAAAATGAGTTCCTATGCTGTATCCCAAAACAATGTAAGCAAGTTTGAGACATCTCTGTACACCGTGAACTACGAATTAACGGCTGCAACATAAAAGCTACAAATTTGATAAAAAGCTCTCAAACTTGCTCCTCTGAAGGTATGAAACAGCCAACCAAAGGTACTAGTCAGCTTTAGAGAGACACTACTTAATAGACTAGGAATTGACATTTGCCCATGTATCATTGATCAACTCTGACTGGTGATCACAAAAACAATCTGAAATGTTGCCGTATTCAAAACCAAGAAATCCCACCTTTTCTGTCGATAAGTGCATCAACCTACAGCATGTACTTATGCAGTTTTTTTTTAGTTTAGTAGAAAGAAAAAGATTAGAATATTGCTACCTCATTTAAAAAACCTTGAGCATATGCCTTTGTGAATATCACCCACAACCTTAAACTACATTGGAAAAAAAATATATGGAAACCACCCTGATAACAGTTGCAGTTTTTCCTGTCTAACTCACCTTACTAATACTAGTTTTAAAAAAAAAAAAGGAGAAAAAAAAAAGGTCTGTGACACTAGCACAGCCTGTAGGCATCACTGCAGCAGCAGGACAACTTCAGAAGTTGGCTACCTAATAATCCCTTTCCAACACATCAACCATAAAAATAGTTTTAAGATAACAAATCTCATATCTTGGTCATTTAGATGTGAAGTATCCCTATACAGTAATCAACAGCAACAGAAGCATGGCTGCCAGTGCGACGTGACATTCCCCATCATCCACTATGGATGTGATGTAACATGAGGCTAATCCAAGTTAGCTCCCAAGGACAGAAGCGTCTTCAATTGTTCACCCTCCCTAAAACTAGGTAGCGTGTATAGTTTGCACTACATACCCCCTGTAGATCCTCTGGTATCTCCTGGGGACAACCAAGCCCTTTACAAGCAAGGGCCTCCAGAGCCTCCCCAGTGTGCTGGAAAGTCCAATGCCAGTGAGCAAGCCGTGCCTCACAAAAGCAGAGTTGACCGCTGAAGTGAGTGTGCATGCGTGTGACACTTTTAGGAGCTCAAGTTTAAATCCATTCAATGGGGATAAAGAACACGAAGAGCACCTGCTGCAACTGGGCAATCGCCCTAAACTGAACCAGCAGACAGACACGAGAATCCCACCAGAGCACATCAGAACAGTGTCTAACCAATGCTAATGCTACCGTGGGTCACACAGACCCTAGGCTAAAAACAGAATGTGGGCTAATTATAACACACAGCCTAGAAAGCTGGTGTGTGGAAATATTGAACTCCATAATACATCCATTCTCATGATTGTAAGCTATGCCTGTACCGTCTCACAGCTCTCTGCAATGCAATGGGTTCCATAAACCTGTACCTAAAGTGGAATGCAAACATAAAAGTGAAGTTCTCTGAAACCTCAGAAAGAGAGTGGTCTGAAGAGGTAAAGGAATACCCATAAATTGTAGAGTGAAGTGGTATTAAAGATAAAATGCCTGCACATGGGAGCAGGACCAGCTGCGATATGTCTGACCTTCTACACTGACAGATCTGCTGCAGCTAAAACATTTTACCAAAACAGTACGTCATAAAGACTTTGCTAAAACAATTTTTTTTATTACTGCAATACACAAAATCTTCATTCAGTGTTGCCTTATTTTGTTGAACTCAAATGTGATAGCATATGCTGCTGTTTGAAAAGTGTGGGAGTTCATAACTTTCATGTAGTTAAAGAAAAGACAAAATAATTCTGATTTCTTAATGTGTGCTCAGATCACTAAGCCATTTAATTGAAAATTGATTGTGATTTCTGGACACTACCAATAATGGTGCACATTTTGACTCACCTTGACCCTTTGAAAGTAAAGACAACATTTTGTCAACATAATTTTTTAAACAGGACAAAACCTGCTTGTGTTTGCACACAATATTATTTCTTGCAACATACCAAAACACTTGTGAGTAGTCTCTGTCACTTTGGATGCATCTGATCAGGGGTCCATATAAATTAACCTTTAAATTAAGGCCCTTCTCTAGTAATTTTGTCTAGTTCTGTCTGGAACAGTTCACATTCTAAGGACGACAGTCCAGGCCTACACAGGCAAGGTGAGACCTGCCCTCACTTATCTGTATTCAATGTCAATAATCCCTTTTTTCACGATTCATTACATAAATCTACGGCACCACAGTTGCAGCAAAAAAAAAGACACGTTTCAGACTACATTTACATGCCAGCATTTTCCCTATACTAGTTTCATGGTTCTAGACAATTAAGAAAATTGTCTAAACAAAAGAAAAAAGTATTCAGGAACTAAAACACCTCAAGCTGATCAAGCTTCATTTTTATACATTCATATACAGAACACACAGTATCTCGGTGTAAAATACAGCTTCTGCTAAATTTCAGACGATGCGGCAAAGGTCACGTTCTCCCATCCTGCGTCACATTTTCCTGATCTGCAGACATCACTCGAACTGACCAATGGGAGGCGAAGAAACCGGAGGAGCCACACCCACAGCAGGAGGCAACAGGAAGCGACTCTACCACGGCTAAGACTTGACGCATCACGTTAAATTACCGTTTCAAAAATTTCTATGCAAAACTACGGAAGAATATAGCATAAGTTCATAACATAAAAGAGATAGCGGGTGGCCAAATATAAAGAGCTGCTCAGTATTCGAGGGGGAAATGCCGTCTTTTTCTTGTCTACACACTGAATTTTAATATTCAATACCGACATAGTTGGACTTACAACTCGTATCTAATTTGAGATACTGCTTTTATGACTCTTTCAGATGTACAGTATCGAGTTGCATGAGGCAACAGAGTAAAAATACTGACATCAATTACTGACCTAAACGTGACAAAATTTGTCAGCAAGATACATAAAGCTACTAATAAATCGAGAGGCTAATTGCTTAAGAGAAGCTTTCAAATGTCAAAACTATTTAAAAAACGCGAACTTAAAGCCCTGTTGAAAGTACCCACCTGAACTCTGGTAGGGGATGTCTACTGCGATGCGACTGCTGGCAGTCTGAGACCAGCTTCAAGGTGATCTACCCTCCTATTTCCTCACTGCATGGAACTACTTTCTAGGGATGCTTATATCCATCCGACAAATAGTAAAAGCAAAAGCGCACGATCTCTTTAGGGAACCTTACCAGCGGCAAGCATTAAGGAAACCAAAGCAGAGAAATGCATATTTATGTAAATACTGACTCTTATGGTAAGATGGGTATTTATAAAACGCAAAGAACGTGGCGGAAGGATATGCTGATACATGATAGGAGTGATTAGTAAAGTTAGAGAGCCAATGGGAAAGCGTGAAAGCATCACAAGAGCATAAAGTAGAGCATGTGACCGCATTCAGGAAGGTAGTCAGACTGTCGTTCGGATTAGTATGCAACGTGGGTGTCCATTGCCTTTAATGGCTTTTCACTTTATTAGTGCTTAGGATGTACGCAATATCGGCAGGTAAAACAATTAAAAGGCATCCAATTTTGACATCCTGCAGTATATCCTGTAGCTGCTTTGGAGTTTTCTAATCATCCCCCCCCCGCCCTGCATTTAGTTTATAAACTATGGAAAAAGATATTTATTAATTGTTAGCTATCAGCGCCATCTCCTCTGATTTACAATCAGTGAAGAGATGAAAGGGGTAAATTACTAGTTGCTTCAATGTGATGCTGCGTCGCCATCTACCGATGGATAATTATACGACATGACTGGGATTTCACTAATGATTTTGTGTTTAAGTTTGGGGGGAATCTTTTGCTGAGGTCAGTCATTAAATCTTTGGTTATTTAGTTGACCAAAGATTTTTTGCTGAATAGAAAACATTATATACATGTGCGCAAAATAATAATGCTAATATTAAATTCATCATCACTTATTTGTAATTGTAAACAAATAAAAAAGTATACATTTTTCTATTATAAGTGTAAAGTACATTTTGTGGATCTATTCCCAGGGTGTTTAATTATCTTGCCTCTTAATCAGCTTTGTCAAAAAAATAAATGACACAATGAAAATAAATCTGCCACATGCCTACCCATTCCATCTATAGAAAAATAATCAGCTGAATCAATTTCAAAACTACTTAGCAACGGTGCTTGGCAAATGTCACATTTACCTTCAAACTGATAAAACAATGAATTTATGTTTTCTAAACTGACAAAGTTTAATAAAAGACCTACTATGTCCCTCTCCATCTATTTGGCTTAGTTCCTACCTGTTAGCAGATGCACTGGTAGCGCTGCTACTCCCGCTGCCCATGTTGTTAACAACTGGCTGCTGACAGCCTCTGAGCCTATGAACAACACTACAGTGTTGAAGGGAGTGGACACACCTTCTCAGGTAAGGGAAAAAAAAAAATCTGCAGTCCACTCTGTATGTCCACTGGTGAAGCTCCTGCCTGTCAATCAGCATTTAGTGTTGCTAACTCCTGGGCCACAGGATACAGAGACACTCTATAAATCTGTTGAGCAGTTAGGATACCTAATGCTTCTAAATATATTATGGTCTTACTGTACAAGAGCTACCAATGATAAATGAATAAATAAACTGAAATCGCAAAGCCAAATAAAGAAACTGCAACAAAAAGAAACAGAAACACAAACAGGCAGGCACTCAATAACACTCAAGGAAAATGTAAAATCATAATTTAATACACTTAGGTAGTGGAGAGAACTTTATGTGGTTAAAAACCCATGAGAGCACATAAATTGTCCACTTAAAGTCCTCAGTCTAAGTTTGAACTGTGAACCTAAAGTTATTCAGGGATAATCACATACCCTATGCATTTTATTAAAAAAGAAAAAAGGTAAATATATGTTCCCATGACAACAAATGTTTTAAAGATTTTTCTTTTTAATTTTGATTTGCCAATTCAGTTAAAAATAAAGTTGGGTTTTAAGCTTTGATTTAAAGGAACTGAGTGTTTGATCTGTTTTCCAGTTTTCTTGAAGTTGGTTCCATATTTGTGATGCATAGAAGCTGAATGGTGCTCCTCCATATTTGGTTCTGGGGATCCAAAGCAGACCAGAACCAGAACTCCTGTGTAGTCTGGAAGGTTGATACAACCTTTGTTGGTGTGATGCTAAATCACATATACAAATATTGCTACTTTTTCTTTCTTTTCTTAAATGCAAACTAAGGGAAAGGTTGCTATTTTGACAGTCACATTGTGCTAAACCTGGAAAAGAGAAATTTCTTCAGCTGAAAATCAGACAACCTTATGTGTAATGAAATTTGAGTGTCTCTATTGAGAGATACCACTTATTTTTCTTTTTCAAAAGTACATTTCAGACAAGCATTTACATTTGACTATACAGTCAAACACACTGAGTGGACAGTTGGCCTAACACCTGTTCATTAATCTGTCAGTTCATAAATAGATACCTAGAGACAATGAGGGTAAAGACTGATTAGCTCAGAAGCTCAGTGACCATCATTTCACACAGGCACACAGTGACACACACTGTCATTGATATTATAAAAGAGTTTTGCAGTATTATATTAGGTATTTAGTATGTTAACATGTTTTCCTCAACTTTTTCCTAGTACTAGTCATCAGTTATGATTTATCTACAATTATTGGATAAATAATAATTGTAAACTTCATGTGCTCTCTGTTTTATGTCTTCATAAAATTTAATTCAGAGATGGCGTTCTTCTTAGCTGTGACACCTTGCTTGAAGGTAGCATTGACAGAGCTATTGCTGCCAATACCTTCATGTTGTCTTTCTAAGTATTATACACTTGACTATCTTTCTGTACTTACTGACCTCTCTTTCCAAGACTCCAACTAAAAGAGTTGCTGATGTGACTAACTTTGTTATGTACACAAATAGCTCTTTGGGGTACAGCCCTACTGACTCAGGGCTTACAACAGTGTTTATCTTATGGATCAGTGGTGTCCAAAGTCAGTACCAGTACAGGGCTGGCATCTTGCATGTTTTAGTTCTCTCCCTGGTTTAACACACCTCGATCAAATGATGGCTCATTAGATGGCCTAAGAAGATCATTGACATGCTGAAAAGGTTGCTACTACCACCAGGGAGAGAACTAAAACATGCAGGATGCCGGCCCTTGAGGACCGACTTTGGGCACCACTGTCCTAGATGAAGCTGCTAAAGAAGTTACTGCTACTACTTACTCTTTATTTCAATATAAAAGCACTCCTAGATTAGTGCTTCCATATTTATGCATATATACTCTGTCTTCTCAACACCTTAGTCGCCCCCTGAAAATGGCAGCTCACACTGATCCAGATTCTGCTGGAGGTGTATTTCTGAAAAAGGGGAGTTGTCCTCTCCTCTGTTTCTATGCATGCTCAGTATTTGGAATGGCTGCACAGGTAACACGATACCTGGAAGTGCCAGGTATCTGGGTGGCTTTTAAAGGCTATCCAATACGTTTATTCCTAAACCAAAAGCTGTGTCCCTATTCTCGGCACAAAGTCAAGACTTTTCCCAATGTGCACTGGACTCCGTCAGCTGTCCCTTTGTTAGTCACCCTGTTTCTGGTGTTTATGGAGTGGATCTTAAGGTGTAATCATGGAGACTAGAGTGTCTGGTTTGGGAACCAGACACTCTAGTCTCATCTTTTCTTTTTACACATGGCATGGCTATTTAGGCTTCTTCTGGCCACAACTTCCAGTGTGTACTGAAATTGTTTGCTTCTGAGTGTGAAGCAGCCTGAAATAGAGTCAGCTCGTCTAAGTCTGAGGTCATGGTCCATAACAGGAAAAAGTTGAAATGTCTGGGTTGAGGCCAGTCTCTGCATCCAGCAGAGGAGTTTTAGTATATTTGTGTCTTCTTTGCAACCTATTGTTGGATGGAACAGCAAACGGATTGATTGGGGCTTCATCTGCATTAATGTTTGCACTGCTCCTGTTGTGGTGGATAAAGAGCTGAGCAAAAAAGCAAAGCTCTTGATTTACCTGTCCGTCCATGGTCCGACGCTCACCTACAGTCGAAATGAGCTTCTTTGGCACGGTGGCTTGACTCAGTGTAAGAGATAGGATCAGGACCTCCCTCATCTAGAGTACACTCTATGTAGAGCTGCTACTTTTCCAAATCGAAAAGAGTCAGTTGAGGCAGTTCGTACTCGTACATGTGATTTGGAGGCCCCTTGGTGTTCTTAATTTGGAGGTTTTCTGGGCTTGTCCCACTGTAAGAAGACTTT
Organism: Poecilia formosa; assembly: GCF_000485575.1. NCBI lineage: Eukaryota > Metazoa > Chordata > Actinopteri > Cyprinodontiformes > Poeciliidae > Poecilia > Poecilia formosa. The sequence goes on along the minus strand of NW_006799985.1, from coordinate 2,815,648 downwards.
CAGAAAGACCCAGAACTAGCTGGAGGAATCATGTATCCCACCTAGTCTGGCCATGGTATCTGCCAGAACGAGCTGGAGGATGTCAATAGGAAGAGAGATGGCGGTAGTGCCCTCTTGGACCTATTACTCCTGTAACACAATCTCAGATCAGCTGCAAGACAATAGACATAAATTATTTTATTCATGTAAAAAACACAACACAAACTTAGTCTTGAGCCAGCGATATAGCTTGCCTGAGTGTTTTTATCTTGGAAGCATATTTAGCCAAGCAGCCCTTTCAGTTGACTTTTTTTTAAAACACAGATAACAGGACTGGCAAGTGGATTGAAACCTTTTTTAAACAGAAAAGCCTACCAGGCACCAACACTATCTCCCGTGAGAGCATGTTTTTAATCAGCCAATTTCTTTCCCTCAATAGTAGAAACATATTGTTTACGGTTTTTGCCTTTAATTGTCTTGCAAGTGAATACCTATGCTATAAATTGTGCAGACTGAATCTGACAGTATACACGGTTCATTGGAATGTACATCAATGTTATAAGAAGAGCTCCTTTGCTTTTAGAGCACTAATCAGTGAAGAATGCTCTGTTACAGCATTATCAGTAGCTGCTCTTAGGAAGGAACGGGGATGTCGCTTGGTTTTAAAATGGATCCTCACTACAAGAGAGATGTGAGTGTGCCAAGTGACTCATGTCAAGTGGATTTTCTTATCTATGAAAGATGGGTGGTTCTAATACAGAGGCTCCACTGTGCATAGGGCAGCCAAGGGGGCTGGCAAACATTAGGGGACAGAAGAGGCTTTCTCCAGACATGAGGTGCTTGAGGTTAGAGGAACTAATCAAGGACTAAACAGATGTAATTTCTAGAAACAACAAAAGCTAAAAAGATCTACAAAAAAGAAAAGCTCCAATAGATTAGGTGGACCAGCGGGGAAAAAAATTCTTCCAACAGGAATTTTACATTATCAGCAACTCTAAGCGAGAGGTGGAGTATTTTAATTTAAACTGCTCTATTCCTGACAGCTCTTCCTTTACCGAAGCAACTAGCAGCAACAGGAATCATGACAGAGTGGACTTTGCTCAAACGTCTCCTGGATGCTGTCCATCATCACTCCACTATGATCGGACGCCTATGGCTCACAGTCATGGTTATCTTCAGGCTGCTCATTGTTGCTGTTGCTACAGAGGATGTGTATACGGATGAACAAGAAATGTTTGTTTGCAACACTTTACAGCCAGGATGTTCAACTGTGTGCTACGACACATTTGCACCCATCTCACAGCCTCGGTTCTGGGTGTTTCACATAATCAGTGTATCCACTCCGTCGCTTTGCTTTATCATTTACACATGGCATAACCTGTCCAAGCAACCACAGAATAGCTCTCAGATGCTGGGAAAACGACCAAGGCATAAAGCCATTGATGTAAAGCAAGAGGAAAGACAACAGACCTTCGACTGCAGCTGTGACTCGGACAGTTGCTCAATCCACTCCCATAAACATCTAGGTCACAGCCTAGCAGATGTGCTGGAGGACCTCACTACACAGAACATTCAGAAAAAGGACCTAAACAATACAGTGAACTTGATCCATCCCCAAACCTGCACCTTCAGAGAGGACACTGAGGTAGCTCAAGTTGTTTCTGGTGGAGTTCAGTCCAAATGTTACATTTTCCATGTTTGTCTGAGGGCTGTTTTGGAGATCTGCTTTGTCTTGGCCCAGTGGAAGCTGTATGGCTTCCATGTACCTGTCCAATTTCTTTGCACTTCTTCCCCATGCAGGCAAGCGGTGGACTGCTACATATCCAGGCCCACAGAGAAGACTATCTTCCTCCTCTTTATGTTCTGTGTAGGAGTTTTCTGCATTCTGCTGAACCTCCTGGAGTTAAATCATCTGGGTTGGAAAAAGATTCGTCATGCATTGAAGTTGAGAGAGAAAAAGTCTTGGGATGGCTGTCCAGGTATCCAGGGTGGATATAAACCTTTTCCACCTGACAGCCCTTCACTCACATCTTCTTTTGGATTTAGGGATGTGACCAGCACTACCTCTCTACCCACTCTGGATCTGGTGGTGGGTCACCAGCCTGATTGGAGCTGCGCACTTAGCCGTGAAGTTGTGGAAGTAGAAGTCAGGCCTGGACGAGCAAAGAGGTCGGACTCGCATAAACACGAGAGGCAGCTTCTGAAGAGCAAGAAGGAGATTGAAAGGTGCAAACAGAGGAGTGCTGAGGTCTGGATATAGACTGCCTGTGAAGAACCATGTTGTTTTATGCAGACAAAACTGGTCAAAAATGCCTGCTGCTGTGGAATGTGAGAAAACTCATTTACAACAGTTAACTTACAGTTAGCTTTAAGACACTTTTATGGTAGCTTTTACAGTTTGAAATGACAACTAAATGGCATGGCTCAATGTAATGTGAGGCAAATTTCATTAAGCATAACCTTTCTGTGAAACGTTTGGTACTATTGTTTAATAAGTCTGTGCTTATAAACCCAGGCGGGACCACCCACAGGTTTTTTAATATTTGTGAGCAGAAGGGCTGATAATAACATACTGACAGCCTTAAGGTTGTCCTCTTTTAAGTAGTCGATATCTTAATTTCAGATGAGTTGGGGATCATGTCCTTGTAATTTGAACAACACAACTAATTATATAAATATATTGTAGCCTTGATTATTGGGATTAATATTTGCATTTTCTCTTCAGCAGTGTTGTTTTCAGGCTGGAACATTATTTGCCATTCAATAAAAATATATTTTGAGAAACTTAGCATTTCTAGTATTCCTGCAGTCACTGTTATTTTTGATGCTGTTTTCTAATTCTGAGATTTAATTTTGAATTTCCATGTATTTCACAGAGTCATTAAAATATTTTGTTTATCTAGTTTATACTGCAAACTTTTGAGTTCAACAGGCTTTCTAGGAACTTCTACGTAGTAAAGAATTACCTTCTGTTTCTCATTTTGTTCCCATTTATTTCTTCTTATTTCCTTCACCTTTATTTCCTTTATTCAGATCACGATCTGAATGAAAACATATTTTGCAAAAAAATACTGGAAAGAAATTACTCCATACTGATATAAAAGTATCCAGTTTTCACAAAAGCTTTTCATAAGCCATAGGGGATACAACAAGTCGTTAGTTCCAATGAACATTTTTGCAAATTATTTTTTTACATAGAACCAAGTTGGTTTAAAGAGCTTCCTGTTTTCAAGAATTAAAATCAAAATAAAAAAAATAAAAAAACATATTGTATTAAACATTGTGATGAATTAGAAGCTGCAAATCTTAGTTTAGTGTAGTGTTTTGCCATGTTTTCCTAAGAGTGCAGTGTATGGTGACCCATCTACATTGACTTGATGTGGAGTTTGAGGTGCAATTAATAGTCAGCAGTGGATACCAACCCCACATCTACCCTGGATAGGGATCCACATGGTCCATCTCAGTCCTACACTCTAGAAAAAAAACTGTAGCGTGGAAGATCTAGAGAAGGGGTCTCAAACTCAATTTACCCGGGGGCCGCTGGAGGCAGAGTCTGGGTGAGGCTGGGCTGCATAAAGGATTCCATAAAAAACATTTAAAAAATATCCTCAAATGTCATCAACATTTAATTATTTCTCCAATACAAGAACTGCAGGCTTTGGCTTTGACAAAGACATGATGAAGGTGGGACAAAATTTAGGGTGCGTTCACACTGCAGCCTGAAGTGACCCAATTCCGATTTTTTTGTCAAATCGGATTTTTTTTGCCGGGCCGTTCACACTGCATATGCGATCTGGATGCGTTCTGCAGTCTGAACGGGCAAACGACCTGAAAGTGTCCCGCATGCGCAGTAGAGGGCGCAATAGCGTCAGCGTTCTCAGTGTTCTGCAAACCGCCATAAAAAGAAGTAGTGCTCAGTGTTTGCGCAAGCAAACATGGAGGCTAATGGTGGAGCTTAGCTTACACATTTGAAGTTGTTGTCCAACCGGAGCAGCATGTTAACAACTTAATCCTCATTATAGTCCGTCATAGTTGTTTGTCTTCCCACTTGCGCGTATCAGGACGCAGAATTTGTTGAGTATCAGTGACGTTCAGTTCGGATGAATGCGGCCTGGACGTTAGGTCGCATTTGAATCGGATACGTATCGGATGTGGGTCGCATTCGAAAAGAATCTGATCTGTGCTGTTCACACTGTCATGAAAAGATCAGATTCAGGTGGAATTACGTCAAAAAAAAAAAAAAAAAA
>NW_006799985.1:2781025-2811003 GCF_000485575.1 Poecilia formosa | reverse complement strand
AGAGGAATGAATGCTGGTGAGGGAATTCAGACATTCAGACATTTTGGAGCAGAGGTCCAAAGTTGCAGGATGGTAGCCCTTGAGGACTGGAGTTGGTGACCCCTGGCCTAATATAACCAAAGAACAGAATGTACTTGGGTTCAGATAGCAGTTTACCATCAACCAGTTATGTTTATTACAAGTTACTGGACTGAAACACATCCAACTTCGTCTCAACACTTCGTCATACACTTTTCCTGGAAAAACCAACAAAGAAGAAGAAAAAAAAAATAGATCATAAAGAATCCTTTCAGGGTCCTTGGTAAAAAAATAAATAAATAAAAGAAGCTGGCCAGCAAAAAAAAATAAAATAAAATTGTTCATAGAGAGCATGTGTCTACTCCGCAGCAGCTCTGAAACTCCAAAGCCTGGGAATCCCGCTAGTAACAAAGAGCAGTGAGCTCCATTTTAAAACAGCACTTAAGATTTTTTATCAGGAATATAACTCCATAAAATAATAAGCACCTCATGAACATAGATGAAAATGAAATATTTCACTTAACACAACAAACTTGACAGTCATTTTAACTCACAATACCCACGGTAAAACAGGAGTTTGGTTTCTAAAACATTACGGAATTAGTGAAGACTTAGTACATAAAATTAGAACACATATGACATTACAAATCTCCAGTAATGCTCACCTAGCAAGAAAACATCATATATCAGGCATAAAGAAGTCAAGCACTATGCAGAAGGTAGCCAGAGATTAGCATGTCTCTACTCCGCAGCAGCTCTGAAACTCCAAAGCCCGGGAATTCCCTTAGTAACTGGAGTCGGAACACTGCCGTAAAGTGATGTCGTACTTTGCTCTTAAAGGGACACTACCCATAAAGTAAAAATACAGAAAAGCAAATAACACAGAACAAACAAATAAAATACAGCTGGGTTACACTATCCATGTCAGCCATGACAAGGGCCGGCGGCCGGGACTTCCTTCAGAGGTCCGCTTTCCCTGTGGGCCGCACTAATATTATACTTTCATATCACAGTGGGGGCCACTAGAATGAGACCCCTGGTCTAGAGGAATTTAAGAATAGAGGACTGGTGAAAAATCAATTTTCAGTTTGCCCCAACCTTGTGGAATGTTGTCGAAGTATAAAATAATGCACTAATACTAGGGGGCTGAAAGTATAGAAACAATTCTGGGAATGATGATAAAGAAGAAAAGATTCCAGAACTAAATAAATGAGCACAAGCTAGAGGAAGAATTTTGTAAGTATTTATCGTGAGCATATGCTTTTTAATAAAGATTAATTCATTTTAAGGCTTTTTACTCCACTGAGTGCCCATAGATCTTTTCAACATTGTACATATCAACTGAAGTCTACACCTTGAGCACCATGTAGCTTTAATAGATACTGACTTATGCAACTACACACATTACTCACACACCACACAAATACAACATCAGAAGCACATACAGATCACACACATTTTTTCTCTTCAATTTCTCAGCAGCAGTGCAGTCAGCTGCAAGTCACATGACTGGCTTGCCTCGTCTCACTGAGCATGCCCAGACCCCCGCTAGTGTTGTTAGGCAAAATATAAGAGAGCAGTAGGAGAGATCTGCAATAGATAAACACTTGCACACGCACCAGCTGGCGCGCTTGCAGACACGCACAACACGCATCTAGAAACACCGTCCAGAGCTGTGGTTGCTGCGTTCTTGTATTTATTTAATGGTTCTTTTGTCATCTGTCATTTCAGTGGAAAACAGCCACTGACAGAGGGAGAGATAGACAGAGACACACAGAGAGAAGCAGGTGCGCCCTTTAAGAGGAAAGAAGCATCTGAGGCAAGGACAGCATCCCAGTCTCCATTCTCTGTGGAGGTAAGTGTGGATGGATGTGATGGGAGTCCGAAGCGTAGAGGGAGGGGGGCAATCCGCCTGAGCGCATCTGTGTTTGGGCTAAACTGCTATCTAAGGAGAAGGACGAATGGTGGAACGATCGAGGTGAATATATATGTGTGTGTATCTTTTTGTACGTGCGCACTGTCAGAGGGTGGGTGGGCTCATTTTTTTTCTGTGACTCTATTGGTATGTGAGACGACAGAGGCCAAGGAAATGGCAGGGAGTGCGGGGGTGAGTGGGATCGAGATGTAAATGCGAGGAGCAGGCTTAAGGACGTAGAAAACGAATAGGAGCTGAGCATGGAGATGAGCAGGGTTCTGCAGTGTTAGAAAGAAAAGATCAGATTAGTGCGATCTATCAAAGCAAGAGCATTTAAGCTCTTTCTTTGGTCAGTGAAATATTAAGGAACAGAAAAATTCGCTTTCTTGACTATTAAGCTAAACAGGTGTAGCTTAGCTGTTTTTCTGTGATACGTTAACATCATCATCTGCAGTGCAAATCTGTGTTGCTGTACAGCCTTTGTTATGCCGATTTATTGTGCCTTACATTTAATGAACTGAAATGTGTTGTGATGCTCAGTGGTTGATTTAGAAGGACCCTGGAATAGAGCCAGTTTTGGTACTGTTCCCACAGAAATATCTAAATTGCAGTAGATTGATAAAAAGGTAGACATCAGCTTCAAGCCTTATGGGACTTGTCCGCATGAATATAGAGTATTTCTGAAATTAAATATTTATTCATAGTTTCCACACAATTCCTTTATATATAAACAAGCATATTTTAGGCTTTCAACATGTCATTATACCTTTGTCATTTTATGCCCTTGGTTGCTTGGTACCCACCTTTTTTGGGTATAAAGTGGAACCTTCTCCCTCTGGTAATTTTGTTTAAATCATGCATCAGTGCATAGCTGACAAAGAGGCATTTCTCACCTGCTTTTGCAACCAACAATTTGAACTTAAACTGCGTTTAGTCATATTTTCAAATTTTTTGATATTTATTGATGCACATTTATTGATTAAACAGTGGGAAAAAATAGAACAATCCCAGGTTTGTAAACATTATTAATTAGAATTTATCATGACAAAAATGAATTGAAATCTTATCATGATAAGAAATGTATCATGATACATGATACGACTAATGCCCAACCCTAGGAAGCAACAATATTGCAATGTGTAGGTAAACAAATTGGCCAGGAGCTGGTAGAAGTTTGTTTTTTTGATATTCTTGGGGCTAAGGATTGGTTGGTGATGACATCGCCATTTTTAAAAAATATTTCAAACATATTTTTAAATAGTCTGCACAAAACTCCACCTGTCCAAAAAATGTATTCTTGTTTTTTGCACCTCATAAAATCTGTTGTTTGCAAAACATCCATTCGTTAAAGTACATATGTATTCGAGGGACTGAAACTTCAGGGTCCTGTTCTAATGCCCTGCCAGGGAGATGCTACATTATCATTTGCAGCATTACAGCTAATTATTGTTTACATGTTTTATATAAATGAAAGATGAACCTCCCATTTGTATATTGGCATATGGACTTAAAACTTTATCACAATATTTAATGGTATTTTTTTGCAATTTAAAAAATATTGACAATTAGTGAAGCTTTAACCCATCACTGTCACTTCTAAAAGTAAAACCTCACCTTTTGTTGAATAGTTGTATTTAGTCATATTTTTAAGTGTAAATGTGGAAGAATATAGTTCAAAAGCAAGAAAAATTACAACCCTAGTTTTGTTTTTTGTAGTTTCCACATATCATAAATTAGAATCTGTTGTTATTAACAGATGACAAATAATTGTTCAGTTAATAACATTTTATTAACCAGTGCACATATTGCCCATCCTCAATAGACAATGTGCTTTTGACATTTTGCATGTCATTGATTTTATTTACAAAAATGTTTTAGAAATTTAAATATTTTACCAGTATTCATTGACGAGATATTCATGCCAACAAGGAGTAGAAACAATGGGTTCTTTTTATGTCATGTTTTTGTGGTTACATCAGTGCTGTCTTTCTACTGCACTTCTTAAGAAAAAAAATACAGTAACCTCTTGTTCTTTGGTATTAACAGACTAGAGTCTTGGAAAAAATATCTAAACAAAGAAGTGAAGACATCTAGGGTACTGAACGTACAGCACAAATCTCCCACACACTTTCTCTCAACAGTGATTAATGCCACTCTGAAAAGAGGCAGAGATGGTTGTTGCTAGGATACATGGCAAGGTGAAGTGCAGGCGATTTAAACAAAAAAAGGAGGAGGGCACCGTTGACTAAGAATGGCATCACTAGCAGTAGCCTGTGTTGCATGTTTTCTTCCTCTGCTGATTTTCTTTCTTTTATTTTTTTTCTCCAATTTTTCCAAGGCTGTGGAATTCAGAGGAGTGTGAAAAGGAACGGACGGTCACACAAAGCTCTTCATTTTTTTGTGCTCTTGCTCCTTTCACCTGGAGGTAGGCTGCAATGGTTGGCACTAATCAGAGGCCTAAACCTGTCTGAGAGAGCCCTATGAACAGCCGATCCAATGGTAAGACAGCTGGGATCCTATTGGTGTGTGTAATCAGTGAGTTTGATAAAACTGTCACATAATTGATTTAGATAATTGTGAAGAAGATTTAATAATGTTCCAGGTTTCATGTAGAATGGCTGATATTTTTTTTTGGCATTGAGATTATTTTATCTCTATTTAAAAATAAACGTCCTGGTCCGTTGAGCTGAAACTGTCATGCTTTGACATGTCTTTTTTTCATATTTTAAAAGTCATCCTTGTCATTCTCAGTTAGGTATTCTTATGAGGGAAGATGTCAGAGGATGTTCTGTGTCTCCTCTTTGAGATGCTATATAAAGCCTTGTTTGAAGCCCTTGAACGGGAGGCTAAATAGGGAGATGAAAGGATGCTACAAAGAGGCTGTATTTTCTTTCCTCTACTATAATGGTGTTTTCACAATGCGTGGGCCCACAGGACATCAAAGGCCAGTGTTGGACCGACGAGGAGTCAGATGGGGAGAACGAATCTGAACAGTTCCTTTATGGAATCCAGGTAGAGAAGGCATTATCACTTCACTGTTGAAGTAGTTTTGCTAAGATGTTACACATTTTGTTTTTTTCATAAATTTCTGTCATTGCTATGTATTTAATGTATTTTTTAAATGACATTGAAGTAAAAATTTAAATAACCTCAAAATTTGACTATTGTTTGTGCCACCTTGAGCCAGTTATCTATATGTTTGAAATTGGTGTTGATCAGTCATTTACCAGACTTTCAGTTGGCCTTTCAAAGCTGTTCTTTGAAATGTGGCTTCATTATTCATTTTTATTCAGTCTTTGTCCCTGATTATGTAAAAAAATAAAAGTAAAATTCTGTTTTTCAGTCCTGGGCCAGAATGAGATTCTCGCAATTTAAAAACCTTGAGCAAGAATACAATACTTTCTCTGTACTTGCACCAAAAAACAAAGTAAAACTGCATAACATGGCCTGACAGCTTTTATTAAGAACACAAAAATGACTCTTAGTGCTGCTTACATAAAAAAAGTATTGATTTTAACAGCTTCAAATATGATTGCATATATCACAGGTTCTAATGTTACCTGTTATATTAATTGTTATTGTATTTGATACACAGCCTTAGCAAAGATACAGAATTCATTACTGTTTTAAACCACTCCTGAACTAAAGAAAAGGCCAGAAGTGTCTTGCATGAATTATCGCTCAGAGCTCGAAAGTTATATTTTCAGATTAATGTAAATTTTGAATGTTATTTGGAAATAAAGGCTCCATATTTTTATTAGTTAGCAACAATTGCATTCATTGTTTAACAAGCACACAGAACTCCTTTTTCTTATTGTTATTTTAGAAGTGTTAGTTGGGGTAAGCTGCCTCTTTAAATATTTACATTAAATATAAATGTAAATATTTATATTTAATGTAAATAAATATATGGTAAATATATGGTAAATATATTTACCATATATATTTATATGGTAAATATGGTAAATATTTACCATATTGAGCAATGTTCCACTGCTCAATGTTCCATTGAGCAGTGGAACATTCTCCCTGCTCAATGTTCCACTGAGCAGGGAGAACATTTTAAAAAGCTTACAACATGCTGCTTGATATCTGAAACTTTATGTTCTTTTTCATAATGAATGAATGCAAAATTTATTATTTGCAGCACATTTTAGACACTGGCAAATTAATCTCCAAAGACCATCAGGAAATTCATCATCTTTATCTCATAAAGTTGATAGCTCTTCTTCCACCTAAGATCTTAATCTGAGTTATCCCTTTTTTACTGTTATCTTCCAAGTCTTTTGATTGAAATGTAAATCCAGTAAAGCTCATTTCAACGAAGTCAAAGTACATGAAAGCAGTGCAGCTATGATAAGGATGGAGCTGTACTGCACACTGAGCTCAGAAGATGAGAGTTTGACTTCAAGACACCAGACACAAGCACGAAAGACTTTTTAGACCAGAAAATGATCAAGAACCAAATCTTTCTTCCAGTGGTAGCCTGAAATAATAATAAAAAAAGACTTATCTAAATACTTTGAAAGAAGTTCATAAATCATTATTGAGAAACTTCCTCTAGTAATTCAAATTCAAAAACATATTTAAAGTAATGCATGCAGTCAGTGTTTAGTAACTTAAGTTTGTAATGTGTGTTATAATATTCACTTTTACATAAAATAAGCAATCTGGATCTTGGTGAGTGTTTGAATCTAAACTGTTTTTTAAAGCTATTATTATCCCTTCAACTTTTCATCATTTTGTTCAATTATAATCATTATCAGTAATAAAAATAATATACTAATCTATGTATTTTCCATATATATTATTAGGATTTTATGTGGTAGAGCAAGTTAAATTAATACATCATTAAAACATTATTTTCTACATTTTGTATGGTGTGCCCTTGCATTCAGTCCTCAGATTTGATATTTGTGGAACAATCTTTTTAATATGATTACAGGTGCAAAATGTTTCTACCAGCTTTGCACATTTAGGACCCGACTTGTTTTTCTATTTTTTGTAAAGTAGCTCAAACTCAGTCAGGTTGAATGTAAAATACGTGAACAGCAACTCCCAAGTCTTACAACACCTTCTCTCGCCCGAGGCGTATTCTGCATGGGCCTCTTTAATAGATAAATGTCCTTTGATCCAAACTATTCTGTATACGGTACTTAGGGTGGTTAACCTGCTAAAAAATTAACACCCACATCAGCCTTATGTCTTTAGCAGCCTCTAAAAAGATTTCTTCCAGGATTGTACGGCATGTAGCTCCATCCCTGTACATGTTTTATGGATGATGGGAAAACCCAAGTGCAAACAGGACATTGGCAGAGGCATGAGGCATGTTGCAGTTCAACAAAATGTGAAAAAGCTGAAGGGGTAGGAATAGTGCTGTTGCTGTGGGATGTTTGGGTGTGTGTGTGAAAATAGTCAGTATCCATTGAGAATTCATTCACTGCTATAACTGTGACCAGTGCTGCTTGTTGCAGGGGAGCTGTGCTGCTGACCTGTACCGGCACCCTCAACTAGATGCAGATATTGAAGCTGTGAAAGACATCTACACCGACAGTGCCATCTCTGTCAGGTACAGCACAGAATCATGTCCTGAAAATCTTTAAAGGTGTCCATGCTAGCTGTAATGAAATAAAATTTGCGTCCTGATTTTTAAGCTAAATAAGAAAGGAGAACATAACCTTAATTCATCTCTCACTGAGTGTAATCAGCAGAAGTGATCAGAGTCTAATGATTCACATTAGTTTTGACAGATTTACTGTGTCTGTTGCTGCATCTCTGCGCAGGGAGTACGGAACCATTGATGATGTGGACATCGATCTTCATATTAACATCGGCTTCTTAGATGTGAGTCAGCACTCTCTTCACACTGCAAACACCTCTTCCGACTTTTCCCATTACTATTCTAACGTTGACATTTTGCAAAGTAACACATCATTTATAATGCATCTGGTGCTCATAAGATATTTATGCAATGAGAAATGGCCCTAATTAGGCTGCTAACTGCGTGTATTTGTGTGTGTGTGTATGTATGTGTGTGTGTGTGTGTGCCTGATTCAGGAGGAGGTTGCAACAGCCTGGAAAGTTATAAGAACAGAGCCCATTATTCTGAGACTGCGCTTTTCTCTTTCTCAGTACCTTGATGGACCCGGTGAGTAAAGGCGCAATGTGTGTGTGTTGGTTTTCTAGCAGGGACATTAGGTATTTATGCCCCTTACTGAGTGTGGGAAGTGAGTACAATATGTGTCACACACGTGGGAGACTGAAAAAAAAACAAAAAAAAAACTTGAGTGTCTTTCTGTCGACTCTGTAATGATGTTAGTCATCTTTATTTATTCAGAGCCATCAGTAGACGTGTTTCAGCCTTCGAATAAAGAAGGCTTCAGTCTGGGCCTGCAACTCAAAAAGTAAGTGAGGCGATCATTTATAATTTATCTGTGAAAGTATTTATGCCCCTTGAAGTTTTTCACATTTTGTCACATTACAACCAAAAACTGCGATGAATGTAATATATATTTCATTTCATAGTTAAAAAAAAAGTGGAGAATAATTATTAAGTGGAAAGAAGGAAAGATGTATGGGAAACACTATTAACGTCTGAAAAGTGTGATATGAACTGGTATTCACTTTTTAGAACCACTTTTCACCTCAGTAATGACAGCAAGTCTTTTGGGTGATGTCTCTAGATTTGATCATCTATACTAAAAGTTTTGCGCATCTTTCTTTGTAAGTAGCTCAAGTTCACTTAGTTGAGTTTAAGCCACTCACATGCAGAGCTTAAGCCTTTCAATATTTTATTTTCAAACTTTTACTAGATTGATAAAAGAATGTGAAATACTTTTTCATGCAATATATTATTTGTATTCTTAAATTTACTCCTTTTAAAAGGTTAAATATGTGTCAAACTGTATTTAAATAAAAATGTGAATCTTTGTGAAAGCAACTATTCACAATATTTTGTCACCATGGAGGTTTAGTAAAGCTTAAAGTTTTACATATTTCATAAACATAGTAAAAATAGATTTCTAGAGCCTCCGTGTGTGGAAAAAATTTGAAAGAATTGCATCAGCACATCTAACCATATTCACCTCAAAGTAGTGGAAGCACCTCAGTTATTACCTGGTTTGACAGTTGAGGAGGGCAGCCATGTCTCAGTAGGTTTGCAGCTGGGCCATACTTTCTCTATTTCTTCATAATGGATTGAAACGAGATGTTTAAAACCTGGATTTTTGTTTTAATACCAAACAAGGTTTTAATTGTCTTTCCAACTTTATCCATGACCTGTGTGGTATATCCCGTAGTCTTTATGATGCTGTTTGTTCACTAATGCTTTTTAACAAACAAATGCCTACATGTAAGATTACGGTTGTAACATGACAAAATGCGAAAAAAAAAGTTAAAGCTTATGAATGATTAAGAATGTAATTCTTTCAACTGATTTTCCTTTACAGTTTAGACGTATGATTCAGCACAGTTCAGACTCACTCTAGTCATGTTTTTATGGTGGCAGGATCCTGAGCACATTCACCTCACAGCAGTGGAAGCACCTCAGCAATGAGTTCCTCAAGGCCCAACAGGAAAAGAGGCATAGCTGGTTCAAAGCTGGAGGGACCATCAAGAAGTTTCGTGCTGGGCTCAGCATTTTCTCCCCAATTCCCAAGTAGGTTTATTTTTTAAAAGTATAACTTCTATAAAATAAATATATATATTTTTACATATTTGCTAAAACTGTCACTGTGTTGTGACAGATAGTCTGTGAAAAGATTGAGCTCCTCTCTCCCTGAGCTACTGTTGCTGTCTGAAAAAACTGCATCACTTCCAGTCAAAAACAGCCAGTCTAACAACTAACTGTAGCAAATATGACAAGAGGGGGAAGAAAAAGTCAACACAGCATCTTGAACGCCGACTTAAATTCAAAAGCTGACAAAAGTCCCTGAGGGAAGGAAGCATTCCTCTCACTCCCTCTCTAGGTTTGACAGGTATGAGTGCACAGGGATTGAATACTGACCCACTTGATGGTGGCCGACTCCACTAACTAGACTGCCCTGACATCCTAATGACTTGATAGCAGTCTCATGTCAAGGGGGTACTTGTATAAGGTACTGAGAGTAATGGCAGAAATGGTCCTTGTTGTCTAACAGTTAGTAACTGGAGTTACTGTCCAAATCGATTTCAGTTGGCTGTCTTGTGTCGACTTTTAGTGTAGACTGAGAGACAAGAGCAAAAAATGCCTCCAGAAACCCACCAAGGAATATAGTTGAGTTATTTTACAGGGAAAGTCAAGTACCTTCAAACCTGCAAACTTTCTGCTCTAAATCCAAACCCTTCTAGTACACCTTAGAATATCATCACAAAGTGTCTGTATTTCAGTGATTTAATTTAAAAATTGAATCCAGTCTATTGTATAGCTTCACTACGCATAAAGTAATATATTGCACACATTTACTGTGTTTCTGTACATTTTGACGATTGTGACATAAAGAAAACAAAAATGTTAATTTTAGTTTCTGAGAAAATTTCTCATTAACATAAGTTATTGTTGACACTAGATCAGTACAAAGGATTTTCTTAAGCATATAAATGTTATATACTGCAAATGAATTTAGCCTGGGGAGGCAATGGCTTATTTTGGGGGGGCAGGGGGGGTACAGTAAAATGGCTTTTTTTAAAATATATGTATGAATAAACCTATATGTATATTTATCATGCAACATTTCAAATGCAATACCTATGTTGTTAATTAATACAAAATAAATAATTATAACATTAGCAGTGACATGTACAAAATGCTGGTGAAAAAACTGGCGCTAGCATAACACGTTAACGATGGATTAAACAGAGCGGCTGAAAGAATGCGGGAGACACAGGGCTTAGATATTGGAGGCGCGGGAGATCCTACTTTATCAAATCAAGATAAAGCCACTCCGAAGTAAAACAATAAATAAATGAAGAAGAATAGACAGCTTCCCATCCAGGTCAGGAAGAGCTGAGCTTATGGGCAGGCACAGCCTCCCAATGCCTGCTCATGCTGAGCTAGTTCCTGCTAGCTTGGTAAAAGCCAGTCATTTAGACACTTTGCTTCGTACAGAGGTGTGAAGCGAGACTTGAATCAAACAGAATAGCAAAGGCAATGTCCAGGTTAAGTGCCTACACAATCATGAAGCAGACGCTTCACAGTTGGCCAGCAGACAGTCATTGACAGACACCGATAACGGTAAGGAGAAAGAGGCTGAACTGTAGCAGTTCCAAAAACGGTGGATTGGGGCAGCACAGCAGTGAATGCCTCATGTATATTTTTTGAGCTGCCCCATTGGCTGCATTACATTTATTTTATTTTTGAAGAGACAAAAGAAGAAACTTTCATGAGTTACAATATTTGTTTGTTTGTGATTTGCAAACTCTTCCCTGTGTCCTTTGGTTTGCTAATCCTGCCATTCCAGGATTAGTGACCCCCATTGCCACAAAAATTTTCTGGAAGCACCCGTTGGTCAAATTCCTTTGCAAAAGACTGTAAACCTTGCATTTTATTAATAGAAATCAAATATTTTGCACATTTAGTCTAATTTTCTGAGAAACAGAATTTTGATTTACATTAGCTATAAGCTGTAGCCATCACACTTATCGAAACAGACACTTGAACTATCTGTAGTCATTCTATATAGTATAAATTAAACTGATTGAATTGAATTAATAAGTAAAATAACTCTGATATTGTAACTTAATGAGATGAACCTGTATGTGTGAGACACACACAAAACATTTAGACTAAAACCATTACCAGGATGGTTTAGTCTAAATTTTTTTTTTATCTTTTCAGGTCTCCAAGTTTCCCTCTGATCCAAGACACGGTTCTAAAAGGGAAGCTGAGTGTCCCTGAGCTGAGAGTGACCCGCCTGATGAACCGCTCTATCTCCTGTACAATGAAGAACCCTAAAGGGGAACTCTTTAGCTATCCACCAAACAGCCAGGTTAGGGTCATTTTGGTCCTTTCACCTCCCAGACTTTTGTTATTGTGAAATTTACTTTCCAGTTAATTAAAGTTTTACTGTGTGGTGTTATTGCTCCATTTATTCTTTTCAGTTTCAACTACACGCTTGTCTACGTCCACCTGTCACCTGCATTGTTTCACATGAGCCTTTCCCTCACCCTTACCAAAACATAGTTGGTGTGCCCTTTCCCATAATGCTTTGTCTTCACTTGACCCATCAGACTGTAGCTGTCCCGGCGGCCAGGGCCCCAGCGCAGATTACCACGAGGCAGCTGATTGAATTGTTTTTTTCATCCCAGGCGGGCGGCCACTGCAAGAACATCCCTACTTTGGAGTACGGCTTCTTGGTGCAGGTTAGATCCTAAGAAAATATATCCTCATAGTCAAAAACATTTGTACTCCCTGTTTCAGTTATTAAATATTGTTTAGGACACAAACAGGAGCTCGGTTAGTCTCTAACCCCAACATGAGTTTTCAGCTAAATAAAGCCAAAAATGTAATTATATTTGATTTTATGTAATAGACCAACATGAAGTAATAAATAATTAAGTAGAAGGAAAGAAGATCCATTGTTTTGTTTAGTTTTTTTTATCTTAAAAATGTGGCATATGTATTGGCTCCACCTGAGTTAGTACCTTGTACAACCAACTTTGGTTGTGATTGCAAAGTCTTTCAGTGTTTGTCTCTACAAGCTTTCCACAGCAGAAGACTGAATTTTTTGCTGTGCTAAATAGCTTAAGCACATTAAGACTGATTGAGGAGTGTCTGTGAAAAGAATTTTTCGAACCTTACGATTACTATTAATAATGAGTTTGTTTATTAGTAGTCGGTTTTACTTTTGATTTACCTATTTGAGAAATGATTTGAAAACATTTGGTTGTTGCTCTGGCTGTATGTTTATGATTCTCCTGCTGAAAGGTGAAACAGAGCCACAGTTTCAGCTTTTAAAACTCTGTTAGATTTTATTCCAGTATTGTCCTGCATCTATCTCCATCTATATTCCGATCAACTCCAACTGATGAAATAAAATAATGCAGCTTTCCTTGCAGGAAAAGTTGCGTCGTGATGTTGCCAACATAAGTGGAGTTCACTTTTTGAGAACTTTGAAATAATCAAGCTGTTTTTGCACACTGAAGTTGAAGTGGTTGAATCTCATCCAGACATCATTTAGCGGTGCTTTATTCAGGATTGAGTTATACTGTGCTACTCAAGGACAAACTCTTGAATATTTTATGCAAAAAAGAGCTGCAACATTTTCCCTGAAAATGAGGTTGACTTGTCTAAAAATGGCTCATGTAGCTTTTAAACATAAATATGTTAGCTGAAGTCTCACGACCTAACCACCAAAACTTATTCATTTAACGAAAGTTTTTTGCACACTGATTTAATTGTTCGCGAGGAGGAGACACAATGCAGACGATCTGAAAACTCTGCAGCTCACTCTGACACACTTCTTACGATTCTCTCAAATGGGGCAGGTTTAACTAAAATAGCACAGATGATTTTGGTTTAAATGTTGAAGATTTTGTCTACAAGCATACTGTAACGGTATCATGAATTTGATTTGTTTTAGCTGCCATATAACCATAATTTGAAATTTTCTTCATCAGAATTTTGCATGAGTCAATGTTTCTTTCCCTTTGACGTTTTTGATTGTGCGTTGACCTTTTAAAGGACAAAGAA
This sequence comes from Poecilia formosa, assembly GCF_000485575.1. Classification (NCBI taxonomy): domain Eukaryota; kingdom Metazoa; phylum Chordata; class Actinopteri; order Cyprinodontiformes; family Poeciliidae; genus Poecilia; species Poecilia formosa. Next base: position 2,797,402 of record NW_006799985.1, on the reverse strand, counting down.
GAAATCTCTCACAACAAATCTAGTTGGCAGTGATTGTATAAGTGGGTTAAGCGCAATGCACTGTACGTAGAGGACCACACATCTGCTGTCTCACTTCGGTCTGTTTCTAAAACCCTATTGCAGATTAAACCACATAAAATTGCAGTGACAAATTGTCCTTCCGAATTGATTTTTTTCTGTCTGCACAGCCTTTATTCTTGTAAACATCAGTGCTGCAGGTGGGAGTTATAATTGGCAATTGCATTATGCTTTTTCTTGTAACAGATAATGAAGTACTCAGAGCAGAGGATCCCCACTCTTAATGAGTACTGCGTGGTTTGTGACGAACAGCATGTCTTTCAGAATGGGTCCATGCTGAAGGTATCAAGAAAAGAGACACACTCCTATATTAATATTTAATTTGGTTTCTTACTTTCTACATATTTGACATACACAATGCATAAACAAAACACATATCTATCTGTGTATATCATTCTATACATTTATTTTTATTTTCCTAGTAATAGCATATTAATCATGTTTTATCTCTTTCTCTTTTTTTGTCGTTTTTACTGTGTTTTTGCAGCCTGCTGTGTGTACCAGAGAGTTGTGTGTGTTCTCCTTCTACACTCTGGGTGTGATGTCTGGAGCTGCAGAAGAAGTGGCAACAGGAGCAGAGGTAACAACAAACACATATGTGCAGTATTTTAGGGGTCAATATTTTGACATTCATATAGAAAAAAAAGTCACAAAAAACTTATATAGACCATTATAAGACATTCCCCTAATTAGTTGTACTTTTCTTTTTATGTATACTGAGAGACATCAAACTAATTGGTATTAACCTTTTCTAACCCTTCCCAGGTTGTGGACCTGCTTGTGGCTATGTGTAGAGCTGCACTTGAGTCCCCACGCAAGAGCATTATCTTCGAGCCCTACCCATCGGTTGTGGATCCAAATGACCCCAAAACTCTTGCATTCAACCCAAAGGTTTGCATTCCCACTACTTAATGCATTATTCCAAGTAATTTTAGAATTGATTTAAGAAATGTGTAGTCTGTTTTATTTGATAAACTGCTGTCACAAGATTTTGTTTTATATTTATTTTAAAGTTGTTGGTTTTTTTTCATAATAATTCTTTCCTTCTCCTCTGCATTTGTTTGCTTTCACCTGGACACAGAAGAAGAATTATGAAAGACTGCAGAAAGCACTGGACAGTGTCATGTCCATCCGTGAAATGACCCAGGTACAAAAAGGAGGCAGGAGGGACAAATCTTTATCAAGAATAGAAAGTCCATCTGTCTGTATAATAATTTGCATTTTCCAAGTACTTATTTGATTTTTGGCAGACGGAAATAAACAGCAGATGCTTCTCTGTTGTTTTCAGGGTTCATATTTGGAGATCAAGAAACAGATGGACAAACTGGACCCTTTGGCCCACCCTCTGTTGCAATGGTGAGAATCCATTCCAAAAATGTGTTTACACTCACTCTTTAAAAAGCACGTTAAACTGTAAATATCCCACATATCCACACACATACCACTACACTACTGCAATTAATAAAAATACAAATTGTAATATGAAAAATATGCTTTATTATTATTATTGTTATTAGAATGAATTCTGTGTTTCTTTGTAGGATCATCTCCAGTAATAGGTCTCATATTGTCAAGCTGCCTCTCAGCAGGGTATGAATTCAAGATATTATTCCTTTTGTCTCCAGAAACAAAAACACATTTTCATTGTGGTTTTTTAAACATATTCTCTCTCTGTCTCTCTCTGGTTTCTGATTGCATTTCTACAGCAACTGAAATTCATGCACACGTCCCACCAGTTCCTGTTGCTCAGCAGCCCCCCAGCCAAGGAGGCTCGCTTTCGCACCGCCAAGAAGCTCTATGGCAGCACCTTTGCCTTTCAGTGAGTTAACCCTCGCTAATGGAAATTCCTACCATCTATAAAAAATTTTACAAAGCGCTGGGACAACCTATTTCTTCTTTTAAAAAAATATGTAAAGTAACTTTTTTTTTTCTTACATTAAAACCTACCTCTGGCATCAAAATATTTGAGAAAATATAGCAGGATAATATCCCCAACAACCACTATAATTTATTATTAGAGCATGACACCCTAATTATAATGGATATGCGTGAGTGTAATTTTAATGAAACCATTACAACAAAAGGACAAAGCAGTGACTGCTCTCTTGGACTGAGAGGACACCTTTCTAAGCCAGCACACGGAGCCAATGATATTTATGTGAGCGAGATAGAGATTTGTCCTGCAGCAGATGGGGCTCTGCAGAATATTTTAGATACACTCGACCCATCTGGGCAGTGTCAAAGTAAAGCACACACAGTGCTGACACTCTCCCTTTTGCTGCTGGTTAAAGCTTTAGATTTATTAATTCCAAATAAACATTTCTAATATTTAATTGAAGCTGAGTGTCATCGCTCTATTTTTTACCTCAACAGACATTATGCAAAACAGAAATAGCTTCGCTTTTAGAATTTAGAAGACATGCCAAACAAAGGTAAGTGATAAGTTTATTTAATTATGTCAGGAAAAATACATTTTCTCAAGTCCAGCAGCCTTGTAGCGATCTTGGCTCTTTTCAAGAGAGATTAAATACCTATATTGGGAAATCCACTCAGTAGTCATACATATTTTAAAATCTAATTTATAAATAATAAATGACAGCTGAAGATTATCCTGCATTTTTAAACAGTCCTGCATAATTTGTATAAATTGCACTACAGTTGAGACTTCGATCGAATCAAACATTAAACATGAAAAAACACTTCACACTTCTTTATAGTTTATCTTCAGTGCCTGGTCGAAAAGGAAATTATCAACACATTTAAAACAAAAAACACAAGCAAAAAGAATTAATTTAGAACAAAACACTACAATAGAAAAATATTTTAGTTTAGCTTCATTTTGATTGAGTCCATCAAATTAAATTTTAGTTCAATTCAGTTGAACTCTGTTTAATTCAGATTCTTTAAGATACATTAACTTCTAATAAATTCACAGCAAATGCCATCTTCAAGAGAAAGAGGTGCAATTAATACCCAATTATATTGTAATGTATAACCAATCCAGTCCTCTGCAATCATATAATGATTTAAATTCAATTCAGTTCAGTTAATTCATTTCACATCAATTCAGTTCAGTTTAATTCAGATAATTTTAAATCTGTTTTTTTCATAGCAACAATTGACAACAAAGTAACTGTTAAGATTGTTTACAACGAGACGAGGGTCAAATTCATGTCCAATTATTGTGTAATACACAGCTCCAAGTTGTTATGCTCATACTTTGTCTTTTCTTTTCTCTCTTTACGCCAGTGGATCCCATATAGAGAACTGGCACTCTGTTCTTAGAAATGGACTGGTCAACGCCTCTTACACCAAGCTGCAGGTAGGTTTTACTTCAGCTCGGATTTATGAAGCTTCTTCCCACAGACGGTAAACCTGCTCTTTTACGACGCAGGCTTTCCATCAGGCTGATCCATATTTGCTATCAATAGATGTCTCATCTTGTCAATTTTTCTTGAGAACAGGCCACAGTGGCAGATGTTTCCGGTCAATATCGGCCACTTTCAGCAGATACCATATTCCAGCTTGGAGCAGTAGGAGTATGCTGTGGTTTCAGCTGCCATGTCAGGAGGCTGCCTGTGTGCCCTGTGGGGGTCGGTCACGCGCTAAAAATGTTAGAATACTGTAGAATACAAAAGAAAACTTTAATAGTTGTGAGTAAAGTTTTTTGGGAGGGCGAAGAGACGGTTCTTTTAAATTAGAACTTTCACATAAATAATTAATTCAAACCTGAAATAAACAGGACGGATACAATTTAAAAACCAAAATGGCAGAAATTAGCCTAAATAAACGTTCTCTAAAAATATCAGAGTGCTAACCCAGCACAAGAGAGAGCACAGCATTGCCTCATTTTCAGAATACAGCCGATAGTGGCTGCTTAGAGACACTTGCATAACCTGAAAATAGATTAAACAGAACTCAATCAAAAAAAACTTGAGCTCATTGAATCATTCTTGTCAGCTGCGATTGCTCTGTCACGCTGATATGTCTCATTTATGCCGCCTTTGTTCTCCCGAGTTTTTGAACTCTCCATCTTGGATCTTGGCTCGGTGCTTTTTGCCTCCTCCTCTTTGTCTCTGCTGGAGCATCCGCACCCTTCCTTTGTCACCGTCTTTCACAGAACAAAGGAGACTGAGTCAGTCTCCACCTTCAGTTAACACACAAACCTCACGTTCTTCTGTTTTTCATTTTCTGTAAAAGTGTCTGTGTAGGTGTGTGTGTGTGTGTGTTCTCCCTCGTAATTATGTCTGTTTTCTTTCACAGACATAATCTATGCATTAGCATAAATTACATAAGTGTATGTCTGGCAAATGTATTCATAAAAATTTTAATTCAAAGTTAAACCTTTGTCAAAATACAAACACAAACATCAACTGTGAATGCATTACAGACAAGCACAAAATAATATATTTGTGACATGGAAGATAGAAGATGCTGGTTTTTTTTTATCTTTTTTGACAACTAAAGATTTTAAACTTGTTGCATCTGTTACCACCCTCTCCCTCTTTCATTTTCTGTCACCCTCTCTGAGCTGTGGATGCAGAGATCCACCCCTCAGCTTATAGACTCTGCTGACAGGATAAAATAACGTCCTTTCCCGTTGTAGTCAGATGAGACCAAAGTTAAAATTTAACTTTGTCGTCTGCATGCATGCATGTTGGTAAACAAAGCAAAAAGGACATGTCCAAACCTGGTGGTGGCAGCATCATGCTGTGGGGATGAATGTGTAAGCATCGCTTTGTTTTAGATTTTCATTTGTAAACAAAATGTAAGCGCAATTCCAAACCATGTGTCCTTTATTCCCCCTTCACAATTGTGGAATATTTTGTGTTGGTCTATCACATAACATCCAAATGAACATTGAAACATTGACGTTTATGGTTGTAAAGTGACACAATTAAAAATGTTTGGAGGATCTGCACACTCTTTGTGACTCTGTAAATGTTACCTGAATACTACAATGTTATACAACAGAATTCCATCAACAAAATTCAACCACAACACATTCCTTCTCCTTTTTGTTATCCACTTTCAACTATTTGGATTCTCTTGTGTGAACTTTTTTTTTTTTTGACAACTTTCACACAAGAAAAGCTGTGTGAAATTTTTCACACAACTTTCTTTTGGTGAAAAAAAAAATCAGCTTTTTTCACCAAAGCTGATTAGGAAGAAATTGGGCTGTATTTGTGTGTGCCTTATTCATAAATGTAAAGCTCAGTTACCCATCCTTCCTTCCTGCTCTTTTCAATCCCAAGCTGCACGGCGCAGCGTATGGAAAGGGCATCTATCTGAGCCCCATCTCCAGTATATCTTTTGGATACTCAGGTAGGAATATGTTGTTTTCGCCACTAAGACCTGCTATCCCCGCTTCTAATCAGTGTCTTCCTGATGTGGCCTGATCATCACGATGGAGCACGCCATTTTTTATTTTTTTTTTGTCTTACAGCCGTCAATATGTTGTGCTGCTGTTTTGTAGCGTCATGTCTGTTCATTTGTAAAAGCTGAGGCTTGTGTACAACCTGCCTTTCCATACTTTATGTTGTGGTTGTTTTGGTTTTGGGTTTGTAACATCAACATTGTTTGTTTTTTTTTTTCCATTTTTTTTTCTATTGTACTGTAATTTTGTAGTGTTTGTAGAGAGAATATGTCAGACGGTTGCAAATTTCCTGCTTGTTGACCAAGAGTCCAAGCAAATGATCAGAACTTATGTTAAAGTCCAGTGTATTCTTGTAAAGAGTTTCCAAATATTTCAGAAAGACTACAATTTCCAATTGTTTTGTAGGCATTTTTTTATTTTATTTATGCATGCAAACATTCTGTACACACTCATAAAAACTCTGAAATTGAATTCATCAGTGAGCATATTATGTATTCCTATTCAGGCTGCTAACCAAAACTTTCGAAATAAAGTAATTTCCTTGAAAATGACATAAAGATAAAGTTTACACAACCTGAGTGACTCAAAGTAGCATTTTTCTAAGACACTTTTATTGGCCTTGCTGTGCTGTCTTGTGTAGGAATGGGGAAAGGACAACATCGCATGCCCACCAAAGATGAACTGGTACAGCGTTACAACCGTATGAACACCATACCGCAGGTGAGGCGCACATTGCACTCTTATTTGTGTTAAAATGATGAATTTGAAATTAAACATTTTCTTTAAATATGTGTTTTGCCACTGTATTGTGGCAGTTTTTTGTTTTTTGCCTTATCTCAATACAGACTTTCATTGCCTAGAAAGTGAAAAAAAAAACATTGTCCTTTGAACACATCAGTTAGATCTTAATCTAAACTGCAACCCATGACTGTCTTTCACTGTAGAGCCGCCCAATACAATCAAGGTTTCTGCAAAGTCGAAACTTGAACTGCATTGCTCTTTGTGAAGGTAATACCTGAGCTAACAGTGAAATACATGTTTGTGTTTGATAAGTGGACTTTTGAATGTTTCTTTGTTGATAACATATTTAATGCAGAAGATGTGATATTAATTTAAAACCTGCACTCTGTTTGGACCATGCACAATATGTTATGCAAAATGTAATTTACTAATAAAAACAAATCTTTTCTTATTATTGATTTATTCACCAAATAAGTTCATACAGCACAAACATTACAGACTAACAAACTGAGGTACTGATCTACAAAATAACAAATAACTAGTTAATGGGAATAACTAGTTGTTTCCATTAGGTTTGTAGTGTTATAATAATTATAAATGAGAACAAGTTCTAAATTATCTCACCTATTTTAATAAAGGTCAAATAAAAATGTCTGGATTTAAATGAGGAGTCGTTCAAACATGACAATATTGAATACAAACAGTTTTTTTGTGTGTTTTTCTTCCTCAGTGATCACTTCTAAAGATCTCCAGAAACACGGCAACATATGGGTGTGTCCGGTCTCCGACCATGTCTGCACCCGCTTCTTTTTTGTGTGAGTAATCCTGTCACCGTGACGAAAAGCACCATTGCCCTTTGATGGAAAATTGTTAAAATGAGTTGTCATTTTTCCAACAACCACCATTCTGAGGTTTTGGCATAAAGGAAAATATCATTTATTTATTCATCAAAACACTTATATTTATATTTAAAACATTAGTTCTTTTTTTTATGTTTTTAACCAAAGTTAGTAGAAGCCATTGTGCAAGGTCCAAAGAGCCACTTCTGGCTCCGAAGCCGCAGGATGCAGGCCCCTGGTGTATCACTTAAAATGTTCTGTATGTTACAATAAAGTTTGTTTAGCCAATGTAGTCATAAGCTGCTAAGATCAGCAAATACTCCAGCGTGAAAACCTTTACAAGCCAATGTTTATAATAGGTTTTTGTGTATAATTGCAGGTATGAGGATGGCCAAGTAGGGGATGCCAACATCAACACTCAGGAGCCAAAGGTGCAGAAGGAGATCATGCGTGTGATTGGGACCCAAATCTACTCAAGCTAATGGAGGTTCCGCAGCAGATCTATCGCTGTCTCAGCAGGGGGGAAGCAGACAAGACAGACAATTGAAGCAAACGTTTTGAGCGAGCTGTCCTTAGGCCAGATACTGAGGGATGAAAAGCTCCTGAGCACATCACTACCGACATGGTTTAACTCTAGTGTTCTTGTTTTGTCCTCTTTCTCTTGTGTTTCACCTTTTCCACATTGTTACGACTTACATGTTCGCCTGACCCTCAGTTAGGTTGCACCTGGTTTAAATCAGCTTTCCCCCGGTTTTTACTGCTGTCTACACAAATGCACACATTTTTCTGGGCTATATTCTTGTTGCTGTGTGTTTACTTTAACTGATTCAGTTTTTTATTCTTCTTTGTGAATATGTAGTAAAACAACTATTCATTCCAAATGATTATTGACCTTTTTATGGCAAATATTGGAGAGAATTATGCACACATAGAAGTTAGTTTTTTTTTAGTGTGTTTGGAAAGTTATTATTGGTCATTATTTCCTGCAGTATTTTCTGACTGAAGACATGAACTGAGGCCGTGATTAGCGGAGGGAAACACACCACTTTTCCACTGATACTTCTGGGCTGTCAAAAGTAGTTTTTGAAATTCAAACTTAATATCAGTGTATATACTTTGTTTTGTATAAAAATATCTACCGTAGCTAATCTGTTCATGATAATTTTCATGGTCCTATTGACCATAAAAATTTCCATTTTTTGGCCTTTTGAGATTTTGGTTTGTTTTTTATTAACTATTTTAACAAACACAACACATAAACAATGATAAATTATGCAGGTTCTCAGATTGCAATGATAGATTTGAATTAAACAAAATAAGATCCAATCATTTTAACACTAAACAGAGTACATAAAAGTAAATATTATTTAGTGATGCATTATCTGACTGAAAATTTAGGTTTTTAAGCTGCCAATTAACAGTTAAATCCATTTACATATAACACAAAACAAACAGATTTACATTTCAGACATAGTTTCGTTTAATTAACCTAATTGGGTTATAGGAAGCACATTGTGAACCATAAAAACTCCTTAACCTGAAATATAAATAATAGAAAAAAGACCTTTGCCCCACCTAAACATTTCAAGAAATGATGGCATAAAATGTAGGATTTGTTGTATTTATCAGCTCCAGCTTTGTTTTCTTATTTATTTGGAATGCATAACCCACAAAGAGAGAATTATGATGGATGAAACATCAGAATAAAGCTGTCGCTATCAGAGGGCATAACAGTGATGCAAATTTGTACAGTTAAAACCAGATATTTACACAGTATGGTGCAAAAAATAAGACACAATCAAATCTGCTTTTTCACTGTTTGAAATTTAACAGAGAGAGAGAGAGAGAAAGAGAGAGAGAGAATATTTTATGAATTTCTTCAACTTAGAAGTTTACATAACTTCACTCACTGTTTTTCAGGTTAATATTTTAAACCATATGACTTAGGGTCATACATTGCAGGTTTCCTTCTAGAAGCTTCTCGCAACAGCTTCACAGAATTTTGATCTGTCAAACTGCTCTTTATAAATAGTTTGGTAGTTTACTTTGGTCGTTCTCCATTTGCAAAAAACCCCATTTGTGCTCAAACATTAATTTCTTGGCTTATGTATTGAAATACTGCTTCAATAAGTTTCCTAAAATTGTGTACCTTTGTAAGTATTTACAAATTCTGTCTCTTTTGATTTCCTTTTAGAGTTTTGTCTTTTTCCTTAATCAGTGATCTTTCAACCCATGTTGATACAGGACCAGTTTCTCTATGAATACTTACCTCTTCTTACTATCTTGGCTGATTTCTTTGGATTTGGACGTCACACAAGAAATTATTTCAGATGCTGGAAATAATCAGTTGCTTACAAAATAATGACATCATTGTCAGGGGTTTCTCAAACTGTTTAAATGCATAGTAATCACAGTCCTTGCAAAGTTCTGAATCTGAGGAGAGGAAGAACAAAATATCTGGAGTATTATTTCACTAAAAATAGGGAGCATCTGCTTCAAACCAATACCAAGGGATGGATATATTCTCTCTTTCATTTTGGGTGCATTTGGCAAATTAAAAAATAAAACTCCTGGCGTAAAACATTTAAACTTTAGTCTGATTTAATATCAAGGTTGTGTTTTTTTTGTGTGTTTTAAAATAGTATCTGGTTTCAACTGTACGTCAGATTGCTGGGACTATCCTGACTCAGTAGGGGGAAAAAAACAGTTAATTTAAGTTGTGATCATATTACTGTGATAGCCTTTTAACCTTTTGTGCATCATCGTTTTTTATGAGTCATCTCTACATAATATGAATAATTTGCCGTGCTCATTTTCAAATGACCATCTGTGCGAATGAGCAACACTTTCCACCGGAACTCTACAATCGGAAAATGTGGACTTTCCCAAAGCCCAAAAAAATGTTCTGGCAGCATTCAGTCCAGGTGAGCTCTGTATTTTCTTGATATTACGCTACACATTACACGTATTCAGCGTTTGCCTAAAATGGGGACAGTGACTGTCATCAGACCTGCAGTAGACAGGAAGTAGAATACAAAAGGTGAGAATCAAACAAACTGAAATATACAACTTGTTGGCTACGGTATGTCTCCACAAAAATGAACTTTTAAATGTTATCGAAACTGGAATTCTAACCACTAAGTGGACTTGAAGACTCTGGAAAGAAAGCAAATTGTATGTGTGTATATATATGGATGATGGACATGATGGACATGTGATGCTGACCCACTGCAGTGCCAGACTCTACGAACAGCTGATAACTGTTTCTGCCAAGATGTGTGAGCGATGAGTCTTTTTAGGGGGCTTATTGTCTCACCGTCTGTCTCTGCTTTGTGATGTCTCAGAGATTATGACGACAGCAATGATGGTGATTGTGGCGCTGGTGAAAGGCAGCCGTGCTGGAGAAAACTAATAAAACTTGATTTTGCACAGTTTTTACAAACAGCTTTATTTGCTTTGATGTCTGTTGACAATGTGTGACAATCAACCATAGACATTGTCTATTGTTGATGAGGTTTTCTACTGCTGTTTCAGCCAGAAGGGGGCAGTATTACTCCACGGCCTTTCAAGCAGGCTGACAGCTCAGTTTGCAGATGAAAGAAGATAAAATCAAACCCTTTTTTCTGCCTTTTCACAATTCTCACATGTATAATTTTTTGTAATCAGGGATATTTGATGGTGACACAAAGGAATTATTTATGATCTGCTCTCTTATTCACAAAGCCATCATGTCTGAGAATACTAAGCTGTTTTGGCTGTCTTTATCATGACTAGGTTTCGTCATGCTTGTATTTACATTGTTGTATTTACAACAATGTAAATACAAGCATTTTTTTTTTCATTTTTCAGCTATGATTGTAGTAGAGAAGAAATGAGCAATTCCATCAACACAATGACAGGCACTGCAAGCCGTCTCCGTCTGGCCCCTCTCGGTTTCTGTTGCTCTCTCCGACCACAGAAAGCTCTCCTATTTCAAACCTCCACAGCAGTCCGGTCTGATTGCTGTTTTGGCACACGGGGCCCTGTATGTGTACAAGCCTTGGCTGTGTTGAGAGCAGTCTTGATCATAGGGGAGCCAAAGCACTCACAGGCTCTTCAGAAGTACTTTACGTTTGTATGTGTAGCTGGTAATTGCCTCATTTTGTAAGACGACCTATTTGACATGGCACATGGTTTGGCCTTTGTGCTTATAAATGTACATATATGCTCGTGACTACCAGATGATGCGTATAGTTTGCAAATGACTATGATCTCTGTTACCAGGACCTCATGTTGGACATGGTCTCCCGGTTTGGCTTTGTCACCCAGTACCAAAGCCAGCTGGCTGGTTGCTTGCAACTGCAAATCGCTTCGATCCAAATGGTGTTTCATGCACAGTTACGTCTTTGACCACAGAGGGGAGCTCTTGTGTCATTCTGCTGCTCCTTTGTTTCAGTAGCTTTCTTTGCATACTTAGCATACACTCCTGCAAACCCACACACACCTGCTGGTAAACAAATACACACACTCAAACACTCCACTGTGGTTGTTTGGTCAGATAAAGGAGTAGTGACGGGAGGGCACAGGGTCACTGAGGGTTGTCTGGCCCTCATCGGATGCGGCTGCTCCCAGCCTCGCGGTCTCCTGCCTTTGTAATAAGTGTGACCGCTTGATTCCTGCACAAAAGGAGCAATTACTGGGAGTTGTTTAATCACCCACATTTTTATTGAGCACGGGGTCTTTTAGCTTGCAGCTCAGGCCCTCGTCTGCGGCGGCAGCCGGTGACAGGAGTGACAGAGAAGGTCAGTGGTTTAACGGGGCGCGAAGGGGTTTCGTTTGAATTAAGACTTTGTGGACTACTGTGCGCACTGTGAAGGCCCTTGAGACAGAGACAAAGAGCGAGACGAGACCAGGGGCAGGTTTGCTGGCCGAAGCAGAGAGATGGATGGACTTAAGAGAGAGAGAGACTACAGAGCAGAGTGCAGATCTTGGTGGACACGTCATACTTGGATCATTTTATTTGCCAGAGTTAAATCTGCAGAAGTTCTTGTTATCGGGGCGCAGGGCATTTTTATGCAGTGACACAAGACAAGGGACTTGGTGTTGTATTTTAGAAGGGGAGATAATGATGTCTGAAAATAAAGACTTTAAACTAACTGCAAAATAAACAAATGTTGGACACCTTGAAACCTTGCAAACAGTACAAGTACACCTGGGTATATTACAATAAATTTACTTAAATAATTCAATTCAGTAAGTGGAAGTCATTTGCTTGAAAGTTGCATACATGCAGTGACATATTTTAACTCTATTTTTGATAATACTGCTAATATTTTTTTTTCAGAAATTCAGAATATGACACTAGATCAATTAAAAACAACAACAAAAAAAGATTTGTAAGAGAAATGTTGGCCTGCTGCAAGAAATTCTTATGGGATATTTGTGCTTCACGTGGCTGGGACTGTTTTTGGGATGCAGAGATGCAGCAAGCTTGGAGGCGATCAGCTTTTGGCATGGCTGAGGTGTTATGGATAGCGGCCTTTTGCTTGCCTGCATTGTTTGGCCTGGCGTCTCTCATAACGAGTTTAGGTCAAGCAAATTTGCTGACCAATCAAGCAATCATACCATGGTCATAAATGGTGTACTTTTTTTTCTCCATGTGGGCAGGTGCCAGTTGATGCTGGAAAATTAAGTCAGCATCTCCAGAAAGCTTGCCAGCGAGGGAAAGCATTAAGTGCTCCAATGTAACACACTGATGCACTGACCTTGGACTGGATGAAACAACTTGTACCAACACCGGCAGAGGACATGGCTCCACAAAGGGACATGGATTAGCTGCCTCTTCCCTGTTCCTTTAAACTCCTTGATTTCAGAGTGAGTGGGAACATTTATTTTCATCTAAAGTACAATTTTCGGGACTTTGAACATATTCTAAAACAATTCAGTCACCTTCTTCTTAGCCAGGCTTGTGAATAAACCAGTAACAACAAGCTACTGGTTGAACTGTCTTGTTGCTGAAATGTGCTGTGCAAATAAAATAATTCAAGGAGTGCAACAGTTGTCTGAAATTTAAACTTTGTGAATCTCCCCCAAACTTTTTTTTAGCATGTTTTTCCTTCCACCAAACCATCAACTAAATGGCGTACGGCCAGCTTCTTCAGCAAAGATCAATAAATGACTACAAAACAACTGTCACCAGTTTCCTTCATGGTGGAGAAGGCCATAACATGAAATTTCTGAATCAGAGTAAAATTTTAATGGGCTTCAAATTCAAATTTCCAGAGATTAATTTTGGATTTTTATAAGATGTAAGGCAGAACCGTCAAACGTAAGTCAAATAAACATTTAAAATGCATAATATAAGTTCCTCTTTTTGAATTGAACTACAGAAATAAACTAACTTTTTCACGATATTCTAATTAATCTAATTGCATCTGTATAGAATGTATGAATTTCTATGGTTGCAGTAATGACAGAAACACAGACATGTTTTCTTGAGAGGAAAAAGGAAGCTTAAAAAAACCACAAAAAAAGAGCCTGAACTCCTATTCAAAGCACTATTCACTGTCAGTGTGAGTGCTTTTTATTGAATTTTCATGCTAGGTGTTACTTTGTATTTTTGGTGTGCATGCAGAGCCTCTCCCACTCCTCCTCCACTTCTTGCTAGGATATGAATGATGGAGTACTAGTGGTCTTCTCTTCCCTTGGAGATAACAAGGATGGTGGTGCGAGGTGAAGAAGGAGAATGGGGTTGTGATGGACTGAATAGCTAATGTTGATGGTGGTGGTGTTGAGGTGGCACAAAATGCCAAAGAATCACACAGCAAGGGAAGAGTGGTGCATGGCGGTGGTGCTGGTGGAAAGAGATAAAGCGGTGATGAGGATGAGAGGGAGAAGGAGGAAGGAAGGAAGGGAGTACACCATTGCTTGCTCATAAAGCCAACAGCTGTGTGGGTAATGTTTTGTGACACCGAGCCTCTCCGAGCCCTTCTGTTTCCCAGAGAGCAGGGGGGGACGCCATATTCCGTCGTCACAAATGGCTCTGTCATTCACCCCCTAAGTCTTAATTATCGCTCGCAGTTTTTTTGGCCATGTCTCGCTCTGGCGTATGGATCCATCTGCACGTTGTATAATTCCACTCCGCAATTTACAAGTGGCATTTATTACAATGGCCTCCGCAGCATCTCCTCTTTAACACCAGCAGCCCTTTCCCGGAGAGATGTGGTGGGGTGGGGAGTGGTGGTCTGGGGGGAGGGGGGGGGGGGCAAAAGAGCAGTAGCCTACAATCTGGCAGAAACAGTGCCCACCCTCAGTTCATTTAAATGTTTTTTTTCCATCTGCATTCTTTCTCCCTGCACAACTATCTCCCTTCCACCCCCGTATTACTAAAAATTTCAGCTTCTATTTGTGTGTGTGGTATGTTTTTTCTTTGTTATTAATTTAATTTGTATGGGATTCACTGTACGCACACAAACCGCCCCTATCTGCCTTGAAGCAGAGCAAAAGGAAATAGCTGATGTTGATTTTTTTTTCTTCCCTCCGCTCCCCCCTTCATAATTCATTTTGGATTAATTCCCCTGTCTTCAGAGACAATCCTAATTCTTTATTATTTCCACTTCACAGGCTTGATGACATGCCCGTATCCACATATCATATCCAGGGGAAACTTTACACCCAGCAGACCTTATTGTTTTCTCCCCTCTTTTCCTCCCTCTCTCCTCCTTTTGTCACTTCCAGCCTTTCCTAATTTTCTCTCCCCAGTCCCCTACGGTGCTTTCACGTTCCCTCTTCTCTCTTTGTATCCTTTATTTCCATGCCCTCCCCTACTCTGCCACTCTCACAGGAGTAAAGATGTTTTTTAGTTTCCAGAGACTCGACTAGTTTCTATAGAAAGAGGCTGCTGGTAACTTCTGGTGGGATCCTCTCATGTAGCCTTCCCTGCCTCGTTCAGTCAACATCATAATGTGTGTTTTGTGCCTGTCATGTCTGCTTCCCTCTTGCTATTCATGTGGGAATAAACCAACGCTAAGTGTTCTTTGCCATTAAAGTGCCACTGGGAAAAAAAAACAAACTACATTCATTTGTCACCTGTCCTCATCTCTTCAAAGTATGATATATATATATATATATATGTGTGTGTGTGTGTGTGCGTGTGTGTGTGTGCACTTATCCTTAACCCCTATACAACATGTCAGTTTTTTCTATCAGAGATGGTCAAGTCATATTTCTCCATTTTTTCTCCTTTATTATCTTGTGACATTCATCTCTGCATCTCTGTCCTCTTGAAGTTTTAAGGTTCTAAACTTTGGTTGACCTTTGTCAGACCCTTATCTTTCTGCAATTCACAATTAACTACAGTGTTGTGGAAAAGTATTTTTGTCACACCAAAATGTTTTAGATCATCAAATTTATTTTGTATCAAAGAAAACCAGACCACAAACAAAAATCTGTTTTCAAATAACGATTTGACTTATTAAGGGAAGGAAAAAAGGATAATATTGCCTTGAGTGAAAAAGACAATTCCCTTCTTGTTAAATCATGAAATTCCTGTGTTTAACTATGTTTTGGTCTAATTTCACTAATCACAGGAAAGCCCGACTGCTTGATCAGTAGAATCAAAATATCTAGATGAAAATTATCTGACATGAAGTCTAACAGATAAAAAAAAAACCAACAAAAACACAAAATTATGATCGAATTGAATTACAAAACTGTTTCTAAAGCAAATGGAGAAAATACGGAACAGTGGAAAACTTTCCAAAGACTGCCCAACCTACCAAAATTGCTCCAAGATGGCATCAATGAAACATCGAGGTAGTCATAATATACTTATTATATAAACTTCTGAATCATTAGAGGCCTTACTTGTGTTAGTTAAGGTCAGTACTCATGACTCAGCAATGACTATGGACAAAAAATAGCCTATTACATATCCTGTCTCATTACAGTAGCCAAGTATTTCAGATGCACAATATGATACAGACGGAAGATGTGGTGATGGCGGCTGCAGTGCGTTTGTTTAGTTTAGTTTGTGAGCTTAAGACAAACTTAAGATTTTAATAATAAGTGACAATAAAAATGGCGCAACAGAAGCGCTGTGCAAATACTAGCATGTACTTAGACACTTATTGAGTCTATTGGCAGCCGTGGTGGTCATAAAGTCCATCAGCTGCTGGTAGGAAGGATCTATGATAATGCTCCTTTGTGCACTTAGGATCCTGCAGTCTGTTACCAAAGGATCTCTCAAATTCAGCAATGCAATTTGTTAGTTCATTTCTCTTTGTACTCAGGTATTTTGATGAACCACTGAAATAGATAAATAATGAAGAAATACAGCTTCACTATGTATTATATATATATATA
>NW_006799985.1:2747192-2780732 GCF_000485575.1 Poecilia formosa | reverse complement strand
ATGAGATATTACACAGTTACCATTGATAGTTTTTTTTTTAGCTCTTTAAGGGCCTTTTAACTTTTATAAAATTAAATAAATGCAGTTATATAATTTAAGAAAAGCATCGCTAAATCTTTAAATGATCTGTTAAATTACACCCTTACATGTATTAACTGAAGGGTGGTTGAGTACGAAACAAGCAAAACTGCAAAAAAACAACAAAAAAAAAAACAAAAAAAACCCCAACATTTTTTCTCATTTTAAATTTTTCAAAAGTCTTGTCTACAGTAATTTACCAAAAGTCAGGTTGGAAATGAATTTATAGTGCAAGATGCAGAAACAAAAAAGTTTGCTTTGCAGAAAATCCCAGTTAGTTAGAATTACGCCTGAATCGGTTTTAAAACTTTCAGGGATCATATTCATTCGCGCCTCAGGCGTTCCTCTTTGTCCCCACCAAGCACCTTTTTTACTCACAAACACACACCTCCACTTAAATGCAATGTCCCATCTCCAGTATGCTCCTGTTTGAACCCTGTATTGGGTTCTGGTGAGGTGGGGAGGCGCCCCTGGAGTCTGGTGTTTGCATGTGTTGTGAGTTCAGTTACCCCTCTGTAAACTGGCAGCCTCTTCATAACTGTGACGATCGCTAGTCTGTGTGGCCTTTCCAACATGCTTGCATGTGTTTCTGTCTGCTGTTATATCCGTCTAACAGTGTTCATCTGCATGCCGAAGCAAATGTTTTTCCACTGTGTTTCTTGCGTTTTCTTTCTGTTGCTTGTGTCATATCTCTCATATAAAATAGTCTTTGTATCACTGAAGTTACTTGGCATCCTGCTGAACCCAAAGAAACACGTAGGCATAGAATAAAAGAGCCTTAGTGATGTCCACCCCCCACAGAAGAAGAAGAAGAAGAAGAAGAAGAAGAAGAAGAAGAAGAAATAAACAAAAGAAAAAAAAAGTCATGTTTTGTTCCTGGTCTCATTTTCTCTTTTTGTTCTGCTCTGCATTTTACATCTAGTTTTTTATTAGTTTTCCCTACATAACTTAATTTCACTGTTGCTTCCCACATTACTTTATCATGCTTTTCTAATCACTGTTCTTGTGTTATGTCTTTTTATCTTAATTTCGCCTCTCCAGCTCCCCCCTCCCCTTTTTTGTCTGTGCGCGGCGGGCTGGCTCTCGGTGTTGACCTGAGAAGGACTGACATTCAGAGGCCGGTCCCCTGCCTGCAGCACTGACATTTCTGCCAGACTTTGATGGCGCCTTTGAACAGAGATGTGTGGAGGGAAGAGCTGCCTGTCTCTCCGCCTTCCAGCAGCTCCAGCTCTGCCTCTCCACCAGTCGGAGTGAGATGTACTGCACCCGGTTGCTCTCTCATCATGCATTAACCATACACATGTGCGCTTATATACACTCTGCCAAAAAAAAAAAAGAAGAGGCAAAAATACCTAATTAATTTACTTTTTCTGAAATTTTTGTTCAAAGTTTTCAAGTTTCAGTAAGCTTTTACATTTCTGTGGATAAAGCTTTGCATATGCATCTAACTGCACAGGCGCACATAATCACACAGCTCCTGCTGGAATGCCTTCAAAGACCCTCATTGCCCCCCTTGGATAAAATTGGCACAGAGAGAGAGAGGGGGAGGCAGAAGAGGAGGGCTTTGGATGGAGCAGTTATCTCTTCCACCTCTCGCCTATCTACACAGGCCCTCCAGTACCCCCCAACTCCCTACCCAAGCACCAACACCACCCCCACAGCGGTGCCTTCAAAGACACCCATGTCAGTCAACACTTTGGCTTCCCTCCTCGTTCACCCTTTTCTTCTTTTCCTTCCAATCTTCTCTGACTTCTCCTCCCTGGAAGACACTCTCCTTGTGATTGCAAGCTAACAAAAACACACATGGAAGAATGATAAATAGAAAAATATGATTAAAATCCATTTAACGGGTATAACGCCTCTGTCAAGAAGTTTTAATGCAAGTATGGTGATGTGTATCGCTAGTCGCTACTTATGGCTAAAGTCAGCTTTGTGCCTGGTTTGGCAGGCCCCCCCACTGGCTCCCTGCTCCCCTGTGCTGAGATTCTTTTCTTTTTTTCATCTTTCCCATGTGTAATGTGTAGCAAAGCATGTGGTGTTGTGAGTCTAATTAAAATGACTTGGCTATTTTGTCATGCAATAGTGTCTCTGAGAGTCAGATGAGAATTGGATCACTTAATTTAGCTTCACTTGGTTCCTTTTCTCTCTGTGAAGTTGGACCGGCCTGATGGTTGATGAGCCAACACCTAAATATATACCTGTTTATGTTTGCATGTGAGTGCGTTTACTGTAAAAATGCCTAAGTCACTTGACTTGTAGTTATACCTTTTATTTATAAATAGTTTTAAGTTCAATGCAGAAGAATTAAAATATTCTGACCATAAAGTATTAGAATCAAATTTCTCCACCAGTTTATCAGCTGAATTTGATTTCTTCTTCTGGAAGAAGCAATAGACTAAAATCTTAGCAATCCAACAATTAAAGAAGAGGTTTTAGAATAATAGTGTTTTAAGAATAAAACACTACTTAAAACTTCATAATAGTTTGAACATTGATGAATGTATTTGATGTGTATTTGCTTGATGATTTTGATAATGGCATTTGACAGATTGTAGGGTTTATTGGTCGATTTATAATTGGTTATTCCGTTATGTTTTATGGTGTAACATACTTTGAATTGCCCTGTTGCTGAAATGTGCTCCAGGTGACTTGATTTGGCACTGAATGGAGTCTAGGTCAAGGATTTCCCATCAGAAGTTTCCTAATTAGTAAATAGAGTCCAGCTATGTGCATCTTAATCTCAGAATTCCTACAACTGTTTTGTGTAGCTCTCAGAGGTTTGTTAAAGACCATCAATGAACAAATAGCATCATGAAGACCAAATAACATATCAGTAAGAAAGTGTTGACACAAGTGAAATTGAAGAGTGAGGCTGGAAACCTAGCAAAGCATCACCTTTCAGGACCTGAAGTGGGAAGTGGGGTAAGCAGAGGAAAAGTTGTAGAGAGATCCAGTGGGAGAAACTGTGGACAGCACAAATATTAACAGTGTTCTCTTACAAAAAAATCTACCAAATGGTCTAAATAAAGTTAATTAAAGTTAATTGAAGGAAATTACTAAAGGAAAAGACCTAAGTCTTTTCCTTTAGCAAAAGGAAACGAGCCAAAAGGCATGTATGCAAAAAATGTGTCAACCAAGGTCAAATTGCATCCAGACCGAGATCCACTAAAGGATTTTAGTCAATTATTGAAATTACTGATACTGATACTCTTCACGAAATATGACAGTTTTTTATGTAAAGCTGTAGTGTATGTGCAAAGGTTGTAGGGACATAAAGCTGAATGAACAGTACAAAGAATAGTATTTCCCTCTTTGTAAAAATGCAAGGTTTCGTAACCCTGGAAAACATTCTGAGAGAAAAAAAAAATCTACATTGCTTGTTGTGACCAAAGCAGAGTTTTAATCATAAACTAACTTGCAGATTATGTGTTAGTATTTCTAGATTTAAATTTGAACACTAAATTTGCATTTATGGATTTCTTACTCTGTGTGTGTTTGTGAATATGTGTGCAGAAAGAGAAAAAGTGACAGGTCCCACCCATTCAAACAGCCCTGTGGCCCAGCAGCATGGCATGTTTCCATACAAGCCTTTCTTTCCAGCTACCCTTCCCTCCAGCCTCTCCCCCTTCCCTTCTTTCCTCCCTCCAAGCTGGGGCCTCAGGGTGCTTGCAGCTTTCCTGTACTGGACTATTGATTGGGAACAGGGCTGCAGCTCACCTGCTAATTGAAAGCCGATTGGGGCCCTGGGGCAGAGCTGTAAAACAGGCCCCACGTGGCATTAAAAGCTGAAGGCTGACGGGCCACTGTAAATCCAGAGCTGCTAATAGTCAAGGTGTATATCCATCTGTGCTGGAGCTGGATGAGCATGTGTGTATATGTACATATGCTCTTTAATGTATACATGTGCATTTACAGCATGTGTGGCTTTAGCATTTTAGTTATCACAGAAGTGCATATGCTACACATAAAACACCCCCCACACCTCCCTCTCTATTCCCTACACTCGTGCACAGGTGGTTCATGGTGACAGGCTGGTTTCCCATGGCATCAGGAGAACAGTTGCGTCTGTAATGGACATATCCTTCCTCTTTCTTCAATCCTCTTGTCAAAAGCACCAAGAGCACTCCATCCCTGTCCTCCCCCTCCTCTTCTGTCTCTCTCTGACTCTTTCCTCCTCAAGCTTCCTCATCTTCCTCTGTCACACCTGTGATTCTCCACTGAGACATCAGCTCTTAAGTTAAGTCTAATTTTTTTTCTCTCTCTCTCAATATTTTCCTGAATTGTTTTTTTCTTACCCTTCACTTGGGGGGGTTCAGGTTTGAGTACTGCTAGTATGCATGCATGTATGTTCTCACAGCTGCTACTTCAGTTTATTCCCAGCTGTGTTTCCTGGAGCTGATCAGCAGACATGCTTCCCTAAGCTGCTCCCATCACATCAAAAATATTGTTGAATGTTGCACGATTCTGGTCGTTCCCCGAAGGGAACTGGCTCAACCTAAACAATAAAACACCTCCTGACCAACAGTGTATGGTTGGGCAGGTCTGCCACGATAGTTCATTCATTCATCTTCCTTACTTTTCCACTACACTTTGCTCTTCTTCCATTAAATCTCACTTTGCTTCCCACTCTCCCTCGCTCTGTCTCTCTCAACAAAGTGATTGAGTAGGGAGGCTGCTGGCCGTCCTGCAGCGTGGCGCATGGAAACAGAGGTTAATTGGATTGTAATTAGAGCGGAGGTGATTAATTGATAGCATCTGTAAATTTGGATGTTTCCATTGTAAATGTGACAAATGAGAGCGTAGCCGGCCGGTGGAGGAAGGACAGAGGAAGAAAGAGAGAAGAGGAGAATAACGATAAACATGAATAGACAGAGAAAAGGAAGACAAACAGAGTGGATCTGAGCACGATGAAGATGTGTATATTTGTGGTTTCTGTTGTGCTCCACGATGGTATGGATGGTGAGGCAGATGAACGAGTGAATGGGTGAGCAACCAAGCGACAACTAGCCCAGTGCTACCATGAAGCTTTGGAAGACAACATGAAGTTCTGCATGTTGAAGCAGACATGTATATGTCTGTTTACACCAAATAAACAGACTTAAAAACATTTCTTCTCACTGTCTGAAGTTAAATCAGACCAAACTTCCAATGTTTTAGGTTAGTTAGAATGATTGCTGTGATTTCTATTTGATAAATGCTATAAAACTTAGAGAGAACATTGTTTTTGTAACTCTCTTTGAATTCAGAAGTTTACATACATTTGGTCAGTCACTGTCAGGGATAAATGTCCGTGTTCAACATTAAGAAGAAAAATCTTATTTAAAAAAAAATGTATGCAGCATATCTGGAAATAGAGTTGCAACGTTTGTCAAACAAGAACAAAAAAATGTTTTGAGAGAAAAATAAATTAATGTGGGATAATTCTTTAAATATAAATATAAAGAATGAAGTTACCTTTAATGTCTGTGACTGAATTCAGTTAAAATCTTACATGTAGCACCTGGAATAATAATTCTAGTTTTATGTAGATTTCTAATGTGGTAAAATATTGAATGTGTTTAATTAATCAAAAATTGAGCCACTCTGATATAATCTGTAGATTCAATGCTCAATCATCAGATGTCAATGAACAAAACATTTCTTCACCCTGAATGTCAGTGATGTGTTGACAACAAGGTTTCGCTCTGTCAGCATGTACTAGAAGCCCATGTCTGTGTATTGCGTCCATTGACATCAACACATTGTTCATGTTACAGTCACCACATTGTTGCTAGAGGCGTTTCTTCTGAATCAGGCTGTCCAGGTCTATTTGGTACTGTTTCTCTTTCAACTATTTTATCAAAACCCCACTGCTGTCTTTGTCATCTTTACCGTTGCTAATTCTTTTTGTCTTATTTTTTGGATCAGAATCAACATGTGGCAAACCAGCCAGGCGAGTGATGAAATTAGAACATCAGATCATACCAGCTTAAATCATTAAAAAGGACAGAATGGCTTTCATCCTTTATGTTGTTTGTTCTTTTTGTAATAAGAGTCAAAATGCATTATATATATAAAAATCAGAACAGTGTTAGAACCCTACTCTTATTTGTGCTGATTATCTCTTTAAATCTTAGCCAAAATATTTGTTGGCACACAAACGTTTTGGCAGCTACAGAATGCAGTTGTGTAGATGCTAAAGTCATTTTTGGTTATTTAATTTTCCCTGCTTATTTGTGACAGGTAAGCAAGCCAAAAACTCAATCTCCAATTCAGTGTCTGATATTATGACAGGATTGCAGCAAAAATGCATCCTTCCAGCATCCCTCTCAATTATGATGATATGTTTAGCAGCAGAAGTCTACCCAATTATTACTTTGTAATAGGAACAAGGTAATTCTACTCTTCACTTCACTGCTAATGAGATAGTGGATAAAAAAAAAACAGTCCTCAGTAACCATCTCAACTTTTCTAATAGTTGTTGTAAATTACTATTTTTGCATTCACATTCATGCATGTGGATATACTATTCATCCTGGACTGTCTGGATCATATTTCATTCATTATCTGAACAGCAAGCTGCAGACGATCATTATTAATGTGGCCCCCCTGCCCGCTCTAATAATTTGTATGCAATATGCAATACGGCAATTATCATACCACTGAATACCTCCACCACTACACACAGGTATTCTATTGCAAGTTTTCAAACATTGCTCAAGTATCACTACTTCATAATAGTTGTCATCCATTGAAATGAATGTAAGATAAATGACAATTTGCTTATATGTTTCATTTGAACAGCATTGGCTTTATTAGTAAAACACATTAAAATTATTTAATCATAAATCAGTGAGTTGCAGACACATTGACAGACATTTTGTTGCATAAAAAAATAGGCAAAGAATTTGTTCAATCAATCACATTTTATTTGTATAGCATCTTTCAGCAACAAGGCATTTCAAAAAAC
This sequence comes from Poecilia formosa, assembly GCF_000485575.1. Classification (NCBI taxonomy): domain Eukaryota; kingdom Metazoa; phylum Chordata; class Actinopteri; order Cyprinodontiformes; family Poeciliidae; genus Poecilia; species Poecilia formosa. Next base: position 2,773,705 of record NW_006799985.1, on the reverse strand, counting down.
ACAAAAATACAAACTCATAGAACACACAGTCAACAACATTACATTTTACACATCAGATTATTGATTAATGTTTCATGATTAGACTTCAAAAGCAACTCTAAACAGCTGAGTTTTGAGTCTAGATTTAAAGGAACTCAGATTTTCAGCTGTTTTGCAGTGTTCTGGAAGGTTGTTCCAGATTTGTGGTGCATAGAAGCTGAATGCTGCTTCTTCGTGTTTGGTTCTGGTTCTGGGGATGCAGAGCAGACTAGAACCAGAACATTTCTTAATGTTTATTAAGAAATTAATCCGAAAGGGGTTGGTTGAACTGAACCAAAGACATATTTCATTTTATTTTTAAAATGAAAAATAGCAAACATGTATCAAAACCAAAAATTTAGTGAGTAAAAAAATCATTAAAAATAATAACCAACAGCATGTTGGTTGTCATGTGAACATCTGCTGCCAGATCTTCACAAAATTGGAAAAAAAAAAAAACTACAACAACAACAACAACAAAAACCCCCCCGATGTGATTCATTGAATTTATGTTGGTTTTAAAACTGCTATCACTATTAATTAGAGAACCAGTTTAAGAAAAATAATGGCTAAACTGAAATGGACAATTCAGGCCCTTGAGGTGATAAATTAGGTATTATTACTGTTAAGAAAATAAATTTAAAATATGCTAGTTTTAAAACTTAGCAACATGTCTTGATTGAAATAGCCTAATTATAGTTTTCAGATTAATAATTTATTTTGCCCTATTGGCCTTTATGTTACCTGTAGTTACAGCAGATTGTTTGCTAAGATCTTTTGAACTCCCCTTTGTTTGTCTGGGAAACAATCAGGAGAAGTTCCAGCTTTCACACTGATCTGTGAAAAGCCATAAAACAGCAGGAGTTCAGGCCAGTAGAGGAGAAGCTCTGCTTCCACTTTGTTTAGATAAAGGTGACAACTGGTGTTTGATCTTGAAAACAAATTGCAGGCAGTTTCTAACTTTTAAGAGGGTCCAAGACAGCTCCTGGTTGGTTGAGCAAAGATACGCCTTATTTGAGTAAATTAAAGACAAGAATACGCCTTTACTATAAACGTTTGTACACAGGAGTAACAAATTAGATTTTGCTCATTGCAATTTCTCCAAAGATGTCTTTGCTTTTTGTTTGTCATTTCCATCTTTTGTCTTTTTCCCTCTCTCAGGTAAATTCATGTGTTGTTTGTGCTCTGAGTTTTGTGATGTTTTGTGATGTGCTTTTCTGGTGATAGTGTGCATCTGTCTTGAATAAATGCTGATTATTGTGACGCTGTTATCTCTGTGTGATCTCAGTCTTTGCGCGCAGCATTTTCTGAATCCGGGCATAAGAGAGGATTTAACGAGTCGAAAGGTTTTAAAAAGGGTTAATAAGTTTTAGAAAATTTTCCTCTCTTAATATTACCCAGGAAAAGTCTGATTAGTACAGCTCTCATTTATTTTTCTCTTATTATATTTATTATTATATTTTATTTTGCATCTTCTTTTCATATAAGACTTATCGATAATAGGTAATACCACCATAGCAAATATCAATGTGGCACAATTAAACTGAAATTTTCTTGAAGTTTAAATTTCTTTTGGAGGTTTGTTTTCATCCTTCCTGCTAAGTGCTAGTTCTGTTGGGATATTTTGTTATTTTCGGAACTATTCTTTCAGTTTTATTCACAAATGTCATGTTTTTTTTTTTCAATAGGAAGAATGCAAAGGCCTTGGCAAGTCTGCAGCCTTTTTTTTTGTCGTAGTCCATGTTGGATTTTTAAAGTGTGTTTAGGACCATTAATCTGTTTTGGAAGCAATCCTTTCTCCATCTTCATCTTTTGGTGCAGATGGCCCGATGTTTGCTTTCACTATTTGCTGGTATTTGACTGGAAACATTTTTCTTTCCCAACCAATGTAGCAGTCGCATGGGCAATGTGGACAGCATGTCTGCATTCAGGAGGAACAAGAGTGAGTATCACTGTTGCCAAAGTATCACAGTTTGAAGCTGTTTCAGCTCATAATAATACCCATCCATTAATAGGAATGTGGCAGCAACTGTCATTTGCTTACATGTTTGATTTTTAACAACGTTGGCTCCACTGTGGAACACATTGAAACTATTTAGTCACAAATTAGTTTAAATTGAGATGCATTAGTTTAGCCGCACTTTGTTTTGAGTTACAACACTTTTTGAAAAGACAAATGGATAATGAATTCAGTATTTTTGAGACGCATCAACTTTTTGGCCTGAGGCAAGAATTTATCAATTTTCCCTTAATTAACTCTGATCAGTAATTAGCAGATCTGAAAATTAATTTGTTTTACTGTTCAGTTTATGCATTCAAATTAAGAACAATAATACTCATAAGCTGGTTCAGGTTTCTGTAGGTTAATAGTTAGACTCAGGTTTCTTTCCTGTGCTTGACTTTTACTCTATTGACATGTAAAGATTTGTGGGGGAATGAGACACATAAATATAGTGCTAAAGATGAACTATATAAGTTATGTAATGTAATTCCTGAAAGCAATACTTCACCCAAAGTGAGAAACTTTTGAGGCCTCAACTATCAACCAAGACTTTGTGTTTGCAACAACACTCATTCAGATCAAATGCCATTGATCTTAATGCAGTACAGCCTGCGTGTCTGCAATTAGGAGAAACAAGACTGATTGTGGGCCCCTAAGAAAATACAAAAACTGCTCCAATCATAAGATTAAGACGTAATATAAGCAGAGAGAAGTTAGCAGGGATGCTTTGCATCTTCTGAGACCAGAAAAACTAATAGAGCCCTACTTTTTACAGTCAAAGGTTTTGCAATGCAATTTCTTGAGCAGGCATCTGAAGCATAAAGAGGCACTTTATTGAGGGCATGAGTAGATCATGATTGCTTGTGTGGCTCATTGCTCAGTGGAAAAAAATAGTTCATTAACTGTGGGGCTAATACTTAAACAAATATATCTCTGGAACACTGATGCGGTGTTCCACATGCAGACAGATTTACGCTAATAAAATAAGCCTCCAGTCATGTCCTATCAGAAAGCTCCAGATTGCAGCAAATGAGTCCTGGTCTCAAAATGCACATTTCATTTTTCTCAAGGGACAGGAAAGGTCCCACCTCCCTTGCATCTTCACTACCAATCTGTATGTGGCTTCAAGAGGTAAAAGATGAGGGGGAAAAAAAAACACTGGCTCCTGGTTGTGCTTAGAATCTGCTGAACATTTTCTGGAACTGCAGTGGCACACTTCCGATGAATAAGGGAGAGAAAATATAGAGAATGACAGCAGGGAAAATATTTGCTGTTGTGGATGGAGCGCCTCTCAGATCCCAAGAATGAAGGCCGGGCATATTTGCTCAGCTGTCCTTCTCCCAAGTGCTGATTCTGTGCCCGCTGGAGTCTATTTGTTCATCAAAGTCACTATGTCTGCGATCTGTAAGTTGTTTGTGCCTTTGGTTGTGTGTTGCTCTGTATATGTGCACAAGTGTATGCATGTAATATGTTATGGGTGTGAGTGTATGTGGGTTGTGATCGAGGGTGTATCCGGGGAAAAGCAAATCCATCTGTTTTCCTCGGATAAAGATGCCAGAAACAAGGAAGAAGGAGGGATTCTGCTCCAAGAGAGGCCGGGGAACGAGGAAGAGCCAAACACATGCAGCCATAACTCCTAACTTGTCTTCTTGTTGCCTTTCCTGCTTCCAGATGTTCACAAACTTGTTGTCTCTATTTTTATGTGGAGTTCTGGCCTACAGTCTCAAGAGGAAATTTATGCACCCGATGCAAATGTGTTATTTTCTAACCATATTTCAAACTTCTATTCCCTGTAGCAAGAAGGAAGTTAAATGATTGGAATGCACAGATGCGGCGATAAACACATCGGCACCAATAACAGGAGAAAAACACAGACAACTTATTGTCTCATACTTCCAAAAGGAATAAATGTACCCAATTAAACACCGATGTGAATTATTTGATGCACAGTAATGATCATTAGTGTGCATTTAGTAGAGTTTATAGTAATAAACATAAAAAAAACATTTTTGTATCATGGTGATTGTGCTAGACTGTAATAGCAGCCAGCTGCAACTAAAGTATGTGTGCTTTCCCTGCAAACATCTTAGTTTCTGTTTGGATTGATTTTCTTCATGTAAATATTGATTTGTGCAGGCTCCCAACTGGACAGCAGGGTTTTGTGCCTCTAAAATTTTCATGTTGGTAACTTGATGACCTGTAACTCAAGGAATATGAAACTGTGCCAGAACCAGTTGCTATTTGATCATCACACGTCTTGTAAAAATGATGCACGCTGAGGATTTACGCTGTAAATTATGCATCGACTGAATTCAGAGAGAAAAGGAAATAATTGCAAAACACAAACTGAATATATAATTATCGAAACTAATTGTGTTGCTATTTAGTTGTCCTTTTTTTCTACGCATGATTTAGCTGTTATGGATGTGGTCTCTTAATTTATTGGTCCATCTAAGTTTCGACTTTCAGCTGTGTTCATGACATATGGCTCAGGACTGAAATGATGACATCCCTGGTACCAGCGGCTGGCATCCTTCATAGGCTGTCTGGTGTTAGCCTCAAAGAACCTTGGTTATGTCATTTCGGAGGAATATCAGAGTGGAGCTGCTGCTCCTCTGCATTGAAAGGTGTTTTTTGAGGCTGTCCATACTGTGTATCTGCTTAAAATGCTTTGGGCATCATCCCGTGGTGCTTTCCCAGATTCCACTTGGATAAATGCCAGGGACAGACCCAGAACTCCCTGGATGGAGTGTGTGTATATATATATATATATATATATATATATATATATATATATATATATGAAGAGGGATGTCTTGGTTTTCCCTCCTGGACTTGTTACGCACTTTAGAATGCATCTTTTAAAGCTATATTTGCCTTTTAACTTGCACCACAATGCAACTTGGCATTAAATATAGACATGCAAATAAATCTGAATGACAAATGATTACTAGAAATACTTCTAGACAGTTTGAAGTACAGGGTTGGAGGATTCTTTGTACCCTAATGCCATTATGATTCTCTGTTTTGTATTAAAAATACATGTTCATGCTAGGGATCACAATTTTTAATTCAACTTGTCTGTCTGTCTGTCTGAACTAACCATGTGACATTATAGCTTCTATGCTGAGTTTTAAAACTGGTCAGTTAAGTTTTCTGCTTTTAATTTATATTTTAAGCTCAGAGATGGAATTGCAATTGCAAACTTGTTTACATTTCCACTGTATTCTATTGATGCAGATATGAATATACCCTCCACTGAAATGGACTGTTTTGATGCTGGACTTCCAGCCAGTTTTTCCCTTTTACCACTGAAGACAACGAGGCAGAGGAAACATTTGATGTTCAACCAAAAGCATCAGCGATGAAGACATGGTGGTGGATTAAATCATCAGTGCTACAGTGGAGGGCTGAGTCATGTGTATGATTATTGTTCATTTCTTGCAGTTTTCTCCACTCGGAGTGTGATTAGCTTCAATTATTAAACCAACCCTGATAAATTTAGACTGCTATAAAAAAGAAAAACAGCTTTGGCTTTGCTGATGAGGAGGAAGAGGCGAGCAACAGATAAAGAGGGTTGAGATTAGCGATAGTCTCAGAGTTTTGAAAGCTTAGTCTTGTTCAAGCACAACAACAGCTTCTAGGTCTGCCTAGCACTCCAGAGGGAGTCGTTTGAAAGCCTGTTAGCACATTTGGGAAGAGTCGCATCAAAGGATATTGATCAGATCAACAGAAGAAACAATGGCTTGCAGTAAGTGGTGTACAGCTACACAACTTTAAGTTTGAAACATTGTAGTTCGGCTCAAATGTTAAGCTGAAATCCCTCCAAAGATACAGTTGAAGTGACAGTCACATGAGGCTTGGTTAGTCACAAGCTAAGGACAGGGAACAAAAAAAAATAAAAGATCACAAGGACTTCGATGAGTTCCAAATATTTGCTTCACCTTAGAAATCTGAGGTGAAATACCTGAGTTGATTTCTTTTTTCTTTAATCAGATTACTAGAAGCTTTATGAGGGAACATCAATTTTTTAGCATTTTGACATTTGCTAAGTTGTTCGGAACAATGACGTCTCCCAGAGAGGGTTTATTTTGAGATCTTTTGTTGCTTTATCAATATACCCCATAAGCTTAAAGCAGAGGTGGAAAAATGGTTGGTATGGGTTTATGTGTGTAAAAACAGCTTAATTGCTCTTTTTGATACAATGTCAGGCCTCAGTCCGTACCAAAGATATAAACCTTCTCCAACAGACTGTCTCTTCCATGACCATTGGATGTGTCTTTTGACATTGTGGGGTCAGGCCACATATAATGCTTTGTTCCTCTAAAGCTCTAGAAGGCATGCGCTCTTCATCTCAGTCGGACACTTCTGAAAAAAAAAGAAGACAAACAGTGTCAAAGGAGACAATTACAGTACTATGTAGCATCACTAATTGCATACACGGACAGACTTTGTGCTTGCATCATTAACTGCATGCGTTTCTCAGTTCATTACATCCGAGGACAAGACACATTCAAATGACATGCACATAGCCATTATATAGCAGTTGTAAATATTTACCTCAGAATAAATGGACACACCCCATTAAGCACTTCTGAACTTAGAGGGCAAAGGACGAATGGGCATTCATATCAATAATACTATAACTCTGTGTCTCGCCATTGACATTCTGTGTTTCTTTATTGATATTTTGCTGTGTTAACTATGATGACAATCGGCAAATGTAGAGATGAATGGGATTATGTTTTTTTGCGAACTAAAATAAGCATTATTGGATAGTAATTTGGTTCTTACGTGATTTGCAAATTTTCTCTCCTGCTTTGTTTAGATGATGGAACTTTTTCTCTAAACAGAGATTCTATGGTGAACGCTAGCTGAATGCAGAAACGTTCACACTCTCACTCATAAATAGAATTCCTAATTTCTTCTCTGTTGAAAATATCTTTTATTTACACAGTTAAAATAGCTTGTCAAATACACACATCCAAGCCTCTTATCTAATACTCAATGTGTTTGTAATGCCGTCTGCTGCTGTCATCAATCACATGTAATACTCTCCCATTTGTCTGTTTGCATTCGTTTGCTTATTGCCTGTGCTATTATCGCTGCCACAGTTTTATACATTCTCCGACAGCCCTTGTTTGCATTATAAGTCATCGATTAGTGCAAAGAAATATAATTACTGTGACAAGGCGCCTAATGCAGGCCAGAGATGAGGAATGGGTTTTGACGGTTGGTGCTTGGAGCTGTCACATGAAGTGGCAAATTTTCACAGATGCTCTTTTATTGCAGCTCTCTGAAAAGGCCCGACTGATTGTAGAATCCATATTTTAAGCTTGCATCACGTATTTTAGCTTATACATGTATGTAGCTTTTTTGTGAACATTAGATATGGAAACAAACATATCTGTTTCTTTATGTTTAGCTTTGTTTATCACAAACCATACATTTTTGGCCTAAACAGGACAGAGAAAATCTGATAATAATGGGTGACATAGCAACTAAAAGCAATAGGAGGTCACAGTTTAAATCGAGTTCTAAACATCACTTTGTAATGATTAAGACCACTTGGACTTTTTGTTTTTCAGTGGTATGAGGCAGATAGCTTTTTGTCACTTCATTTTCAGCAGCCAAAAAGCTTTTCCACAAGAAAGGACGTTTTGTACTGAGACAAATCAGGGACAAACAACAAGAGAGGAGTATATGCCTAATTTTATTCCTCATTAGAATGTATATGGAAAAAACTGAAACTTCTCAGAGTGAGGATTACAATATTGATTAACTCTCAATATTCCTACCTTGTAATGACACAACCAAGAGAAAAAAAAAGAGAAAAGAAATGTACTCTGGGGTGAAATGAATGTTTCACCCCAGAATGAACGAGACTACAAATACAATCTCAACTATTATGCTTTTTATGCTTCCTTTCTTGGTCCTGTGAAGTTTTAATCACTGTTCCTTCATTTATTCACAAACAAATATCTAAATGAATCAATTCTACATTAGACACTTTTAAAACATCCATGACCAATTTTGCTACTTTTTAGGTACTTTTACAAATTCTGGTACTATTACAAAATACCTGCCCTGCATATATAGCCTCTTGCCCTTAGCAAAAACATTCTCATCAACTCTTTAGCTCATTGTTATTTAACAAATATGAAACATTGGATTCATGATAAACCATAATAAAACAGCATTTAAGTTCCACAGTGATCCAGATTTATCAAAAATATTTAAAGCACTACCATTTTATGGCTTATATGGTTTATAATTTTTGCATGTTGTAGCTCTGGAATGCCAATCACCTCATCCCCCTCACCATTATCTCCACCATCCCAACCACTCTCCGTCAACTATAAGTGACAAATCCTTGCTTGACTGACATGACTATGTTGGGCTATTGCACGGGTGCTGTTGTTGATGGATTTTTTTTAAAATTTTTTTTAGCAATTGCTAAAAGTACAATTCAGAAATGTCACAGTTAGTATTAAAGGTGAATTGTAAATAATTCTGTGTAAATGCAAAGTAAACAAAAGAAACACAAGAGCTAATTTAAAAAATGTCTCATTTAAGTTGTAAAAATGTTTGCTTTGCCTTGAGTAATGGAAGTAATAGTCATCTAATAAATTAGCTCTGGTCTCGTCAGTGCCCACTGAAAATGAGGTCAGCACAGTACACATGCAGTTTGGGGCAAGTTGTCACACGTTACAGCTAAACATAGACACATACCCTGTGCTTAGAAACAGTTGTTCGCAAAAGTATTTCTAAATTGTAAAATGTTACAATTATAATTCTCACTGGACCTTTTGGTCTTTTTTTTTTTTTTTGCAGACAAAAATCTGGCACGTTTGAAGTGCATGTTGAGTCAATACTTTGTAAAACTACATTTTGCTGAAGTTGCAGCCGGTAGTCGAGGGGTCGGCAAACTTCTGAGGTACAAGAGCCACTTTTGGCTCTACTGATACAAAATAAAATTTGTCAACAGCTTCAAAATAAGAAAGATATAAAAAGATAATGTTCTGAATTCAATGTTTTATTTTGAAAATTACATCAAGTAAACTAAAGCTTAACTAAATGAAAAATCTAATAATTATAAAAAGAATAAAAATTTCATTTTGTAGACATATGCGAGCTCCATAAACATGGAAAAGAAAGAAAGATGGGAAACACACTCAAAAACACAGAGCACATAGATTGTAGCAAAAAACAACAAACGTTTAAAAACCATGTATGTTTGGTGCCATTCTGTTGTAGATAGTCTGTAAATATACAGAATAACTACGAAAAACATCCTTTCTTATTGCATCCCATTTTCCAGAGTTACCATTGGTCTCTTTGTTGTTTTTCTGAATAATTGTTGGAGACGTTGCGTTTTTTTGAGGTTTATTTATTGTCATCTTCCTCTCTTTCTTCGATTAGATCAGTCTTGTTTCTGTTTATCTTAGTTGTCCTTCCCTAGTGATTCTAGTTGTAATGTTTATTTCTTGTGTCTAGTTATTCTTTGTTACTCTAGTTTAATTATCTCTCTTAGGTCTAGTCATTTCTAATCTTAGATTCATTTCCCTGTTGTGTACTCTCTCTCGCCCAAGGTGGCACCTTCTGTCTCTCTCCTCCTCAGCCTGCTTTCTGCTCTCTCCTCTCACACCTACAGTCAGTCAGCCCAGGTCCATTGTTCCACATGCACTCTCCCAGTACTTAAACACTTCTGCTACTCTTTGCTGCTTTTCTGCTACTCTGTTATTTTGCCATTGATTCTCTGTTGTCATTTCTCCCTGTATTGCTTTTTTTCCAGTTTGCTCTGAATCCTTGTGGTTTTTGTAAGTTTTGTTAATAATTTCTTATTAAACATTCTTCATCTACTTCCTGCCTCTGCCCTTCTGCTTTTGGGTCCAACTTAACCACTATACATCATGACAATAATACTGCACTTGCCTGGCTGGTCTGTTTAGGTGGACAGCCGTGTTATTTTTGCATTTATGCTAGAAACTTTCCTTTTTTGAATGGCTGAACTAAGCTCTGTGAAATATCATTTGCTTGAAATTTGTTTCATAACTGAACCATAATTTATATCCATAATTGTATCTTTGACCTGTCTTCTGTGTTCCCCTGCAACTCATAATGCTGTTTGTTAATTTTAGACCATTGGTTGCATTACATTCATTTTAGGGGCATCAAAGTATTTTGGGGGGATTTTGATTTGCACAAGAAAAAAAAAAAAGAAACTTTGTGTCCTTTTCCTTTCAACTGACATTTGTGAGCAATTTGATGTTTTATCACATGATGATTGTGGGTTTTGCAAGGCTTTTTATTTTGTTTTGTTTTGTTTTGTTTTGTTTTTTTTGTCAAAGAATACAGCACAGTTTGAAACTAGGAGATGAACAGGAGGCAAATGTAACACTGGATGTTTAGTAGATCAAGGCAACCATGGGAGAATAAGTGACAACTATTCATGTTTTAAAGCATGAAGGAAATCTGACACAAAAAGATTTTGGTTTTCTTCCCAACTCTGTTTCCCCTGCTAGTCCTTCTGTGTGGTTTGTGTTTGCAGATTCAGAGAAAGAACCCGTGGAGTTTTGTCTTCCCACTAGACATTTATGTAGCATCAGATCTGTATAGAAGCAGAGATTGTTGATGGTGTTTAGAGTTTCTATTCTGATTCTGAATTTTTATTTTTTTTTCTCGGTCCAGAGTGTAAATGCCAAACAATTAACCTGAGAGGTTCTCACATTGATGAGTAACCTGGCAGACTGTGTCTAATTCTCTACAGCTGTGTTTTAATATGATCCAAGGATATAATGAAAACCAAATATTATTCTAGGACTCATTTGTCCAATTTGCAGTGACATTTATACCATTGCGACATATTGATCTTGGGTGACAACATCTCCTGTTTTCTCTTAATGAAGTGGCCGGTTGGTTAAGTTGCTCTAGCTAAATGGGGCTTAAAACATTTTCCAAGTCAGCTACCACTCTAATGAGTGAAGAAAACTTTCTGCCAGAGCTTGAACTTTGGCATTTTTAGTTGGTTTTTTTTTTTTTTTTTTTTTTTTTTTGCTAAATCTAGGACAGAGTTTATTCTTACCTTATAACACAGACAACTTTTTCAACATGATTTTTGAGACATTTTGGATTTGACACCAGGTCTTCCCCTTTCTGTCAAATGCTCTGACCAGGGTAAGACTGCATTGTCCGATTAAATAGTTCTGTGACCAAATTCACATCATCCCTTCCCTCTAATGCATCATCCTGCAACTATCTCTTTTTATCCCCCTTGCTTAGCTCTGTCCTCTCTAGTTTCATCTTGCCTTATCCTGCCAATCTCATGTCCTTGTTCTCCCTCCCTCTCTCCCACTGCAGAGTCCCACCTTCTCTCTCTCTCCTCCCCCTGTTGATCTCTCCCTTCTCTCTGCTGTGGAGGTCAGCCATAATGCAGAACCAGAAAGCTTGCCTGTGTTTAATTACATTAATAAAACACCCTGTGAGGTAGAATGACCTCGGACCCAACAACCCGCTCAACCCCGCCCCCCTCCCCTGTTGTTCTGAAGGCTCAGGTCTGCTAAGGCTCCCTGCAGGCCCAGTCCAATTGGTGCCAGGTTGCATTTCATGGCTGATTGCGAAGCGTGTGTTTCTCTCTCTCCAGTATTGGTTCCACCCTCCATCTCCAGCGGTTCCTGACATGCTTACTTCACTGGAGGTCATGTCAGAGACTTTTCCCTCTCCCTATCCAGCCTGCTGTAGGTGGAGGACGCTGAGGAGAGCGTGCTGGCAAAATGCGAACTCCTTCCAAACAGCCGTAATGAGGGACATGCCCTTCTGGATGAGCTCTTCAGAGGTGTAAACAGTCCCAATCGCTCTGATTCAGTCTTTGTTCACAGGCAGGGTCTATTTGGCTGATGTGATCATCCCCGTGCTTCTTGCTGAGCCCACCAAAACATGCATTTAGAAGGGAAATAAAAGAGTTTTACTCGATTCTGATAGAAGTTCCCTGTTCGCTTTTAGAACCACACAGAATGTGCTCTGGGCTAGAGTAAAATGTCCATGCACACAAGAATTATGGCAGGAAAGGGCTGGCAAATGACAAGCAGTAACTTACTATTAATGCCTGCAACCAATGCTGTCAATTCCCATTGCAGCCCCACAGGTTGGAACAATGTAATAATCCTTGGATTCATGCAAATGAGAAATGCCTAAATCATGTGTCAGACATATTGTGGGATCTGAGTAAAAATCCTGTATTTCCAATAATCAGTCTTGTTTCCATTCGTCCTCATTGTGGTTTATTACTTGTGTAGGCCTTGGGTCGAGACAGCTGGCACCTCCTATTAAGAACAACATAAAAATGCTCAGCTCAGGTAGAAACATGAAAATTACCAGCTGGACTTATGATGGGTCTGTGGAGCAGCTGGAATCTTAACTCCTAAAGCCTGTCGTCATGATTTCCATAAATTAGCAATAGCCTTGCAATAAAAAGGGGAAACATTCTGTCCAGGATCATTACAGCTTAATGTAGACACATAACTTGAATTTACTCAGAGGAGGGGATTGCTAATCTTGTGCAAAGGGCTGTAGTCTGTTGGTCATCCGTTTTATCTACAAGATTGTTTGTGTGTGTGGCATGCCTTTGTATTTGACAGAGCCTTGCAAAAGAACGTGTTTTTCTAAACATTTCCTTGTTTTCAATCAGTAATTTTTCGTGTTCCAGCCACAAACTTCAGTGTATTTTGTTGGGAATGTATAGAATAAACACAAAGTACTGCACAACTGTGGAGGTAAAGTATAGATGACGCATGGCTTTCCAAATGTCTTCAAATAAAAGTGTGAAAGGTGTAATGTGCATCTGTATTCGGCCTCTTTTAGTCTTCCATCCTTACATAAAATCCAGTTTCCTTCAGAAGCTATTTAAGTAGTAAAAAAAAGCTTCCACCTGTGTGTAATTTCATCTCGGTGTAAGTCCAGCTGTTCAATGAAGACAAAGCATTACGATCTAAAGCCTAAATTACAGATGCACTCTGGGAGCTTGATTATTTCAGAGATAATGGTTTTTAGTTTAAAACAGTCTTTTATGTCGTGGGACTCATATCTATTTAGTTTCTGCAACAATTTAAGTCAAAATATGGAAACCAAGAGCAAAACATCTCTGTGACTTTCTAGAGCCTAAAATTTCACATTGGATTCTTGGATCAGCTGACCATCTTTTGTTGGATGTACAAAAATCTAGACAGAGGCTGAGTGGAGAAATTACTTTTTCTCTTGCTGTTTAAAGTCTTCTTTAAACTTCTCTCTTTAGTACTGTTCGGGGCTTTGATTAAAAGCAGGTTTTGTAAATGTGCTTCATAAATAAAATGAAGTTGGATTTGGTAAAATCTCATTCTCAGTCAAAATGTGAACATTTCATGTCCTTCTGGGTCAGATTCACATCTTCCGATAATGTAGCCAAGAGGCTATTTGGATTCTTTGATTTTTGCAAACATTATACTGTAAACATTTGTAGTCATTTATAACTTTATTTTTTAAAACACAGGTGACATATTTTAACATTACTTCTTATGGGTTTTAATAGTTGTTGTCTTAGTTTTTCTGAAACAGCTTTAGAAGGAACTGGCTGTGTTTATTACATTTAGTAAATTATCTGAGGAGCATTGTCCTCCTCACTTTGTTCTACTCTATATGCTGTTCATTGTCTGCTTGTTATTTGTTTGGAAGGTTTTCATTAGATTCCCAGACCGGCAATTAGTGTGCCTCTCCAAAGCAAAAGCAGAACGGTGGCGCTCAGTGCCCCGTCTCTTTATTGCATGGCTAAGTACCCTTCAGACTCCTAGTTATTAATAACATCATTGCTAAATCGCACGAAAAACACTGGAGCTAACTAGGTTACCATACTGTTTACTTTGCCTCAAAACATCAGGTTGAACAAATTTACCTTTTCCCTCTTTCACTCTCTGTCTCCCCTCTCACAGCGTCTCTTTCTCCATTTTGGAAGTGGGCACAAAGAGAGGCAGAGAGGAAAGTTAATTAGATAGATGTCCAAGGAGAGGGTTAGGGGTGGGGGGAGACTTGGTAATGGAAAGGGGCTGTATGGAAACAGATGGCCCAGAATTTATTAACTTGCAGGAGTGCTTCAAGGAAGCCACTGCGACCAGACATTAGGCCAGTAACTGTCTGGGTGGGGGCTAGTAGACGGCTGCATACAGGTAGAGGCTGTCAGAGCCCAAAAATAGAACGCAGATTTATCTCTGGATTGTTGAAAATGATCCATCAGAGCAGAACAATGGATCTGATGAGGCTCAGAGCCTGACACTTTTACTTAATGCCTTTACAGTAAGCTATGTCAGATATCTAAGACATTTTCTTTTTCTAACCAAGCTACCACCATGCCATACTGTCCTCTTTATTTTCTTTTTTCTTTTTTTTTTTTTGCAGGAAAATTACGACTACTATGACTACTTCAAGGCACAGAGGGTCTACAATTTGCTTTTCATATGTCAAAGACTGCAATTAATGAACTTGAAAGTACCAAAACACACAAAGTGTTTTCCAAATTTTGCTATTTTGTGCTTAATATGGAAATACATTTTATAAATGAGCTCAAGAACGACAAAAGTGAATATTAACAGAAAAGCAGGTAGCTCAAGTGTGTATATAAGAGTGATTCTATAATTGCAGATACATTTGATGTCCAGAGTCATTATTTTTGGTCTGGGATATTAAAATATTTCAATTTTTAAATGTTTTAGTAATTTATTACTCATTTTAATGGATCATAATATTTAACAAGTAAAAACATTTAAGTAAATACATTTAAAATTGTTTTACATAGCTGAAAAACCAAGACTTTTTGTCGTCCGATTTGGGTACTGTCTTTTTTATTAACCTGAAAAATCATGCAAAAACCTATGTTTTATTATTTGTCTTTTGTGAATTTGTTTTTTCTATCTTTTTTTTAAACTGCCTAAATGGTCAATTTAATAACAACATCACATTAAATTAACTCAAAATACCCTTATTTTTTAAAAAAATATGTGGCCAAGAATTTTTTGTCAACTCTGTTACCATATGGCTTTGTCCCTGTAAATCTGTGAAAATTGCCTTCTACAGCTATATAAACTGCATAAAATTAAGTCATTTACTTTTACTGATAAGACCTCAAACACAGAGAGGTCTATGTGCCATTCTCTGGGAAATATTTTAGTTTAAAAATCACAATCACCAGGGGTTATTGTTTTCAATGTCAATCTTGTTACCAAAGTATCATGAGAAAAATACCAGAGATTTTTGATCAGAGACAAGTTTATTTAATGGTTTTTAAACCATTATCTCAGTGGTGTCATGTTTTTTTTCAGAATTTCTTCTCACAAGTGGAGTTTTTAATAAAAATGTTTGAAATTGTCAATTCTGTTACCATCAACTCTGTTACCAAATAGGATAACAGAGATGACAGTAACAGAGTTTTCAGTTCTAAATTATTATGGTCCAGTCAATTCTGTTACTCACACCAGCTCTGTTAGGTAACAGAGTTGACATGTTTATGACAAACTTTCACAAAAAAAAATAAAGGAAAACTGTTGTCCAGAGCACCATATACATTGTTGGTTGACTTCTGCTGTGATTTAGTATTACTGACCAATTTTATTTCTAAAAGAATGATGGTTTTCAATGAGTTTTAATGAAAAAACGTTTGACCCTATGCGAATAACTGTGAAAAGTTGAGTATCTTTTGATTTTTTAAAATGTATTTTTAAGTAAAACATCTCCATTTAAAGTATTGGGGTAGTAGGACACTTGGTGTAATGGAATAAAAATATTTTAGTCTTCTAGAATTTATTGTTTTTTTCACTCACTGTCTATATTGTCCGTAACAGAGTTGATGTAACATACCGCAAAACATACGTTTTTTCTGAGAAAAAATTATAAAATATGTAGCTAATGTTTGGCAATTACAGATTTTTTTTTAAGTTTAATGTCTTTTCAATAGACTACCTAAGAAACTTTTTAAGAAATGAAAAGTTTTTTTTTTTTATCATTTCTTGAAGTGCCAAATGTATCTCCAATTATAGAATCACTCATAAACATAAGAGCTATAATTATATGCTCTTGGTGCATATAAACAGTCAATAAATAATACAATTGTGTCCACTGATAACAAAATTTTATATAACTGCAATTTTTAATGTATTTTTTGCTGTAGATGTATTTGTAGAGGTTGTTTAATAAAACTTTGAAAGAAAGAAATTCCCTAATTTTTTTACTTAAGCTACAAAAGTGAAAAATGGTGAAACAATAATACGGCACTGTTGTGTACAACTAAATGGTCATAGTTTAAGTTATGATTTTTAAAAATTAACAATGTCATTCACATGACTTTGGCAATTTCTTTGTAGAGTCTGTGATTTGTTCTTTCAGCACATTTTCCAACTTCTGTAATAACTAAATGGTATTTTCTAAAAACAAAAACATATATTAAATGATATGTATACTGTACTCATGTTAACTTCAAAGAAAATAGTTAGTTACTGAAGCACAACAGACAACAGTGATGTAGTGTTTTGTACCATTCAATGGGATTAGACAGTAATAGAAAGCTGAGAAAACGGTTTTACAAAGCAAAATACAGAAAATAAGTTTATGACCTGAAACATTTCCTACCTGGTTCCATAGTTGTACTCAGTGTACAGCTTTGAGAGTTTGGAGACACAAAACACATCCTTTGGATGGGAAAACAAACATACTCAGTCCTTCCTGCACAATAAACATCTTTATATAGGGTGGAAACACACAACTGGGAATGGAACATTCTTAGAAAATAAGTAGAAAACAACAATGAAATATTGAGCCCCTGAGGTCCTCAGATATGTTACAAGAGAAGGCCTTCTATTGCATCTCATACTCAGGCTGAATCCTTCCGAGATGCACATTCCCAGACATGTACTTCAAGATGTGGACCACAGTGGTAAAATGGAAACGGATCAAACAACAGAGCAAGGTTATGTTCTAAGTGTACCTCTATTTTTTTATCACTAACACCAATGTTCCTAAATTCATATTTGAATATCCTAAATGAAGCATGCCGGTTTCCATTAGATGGAAACCGGCATGCTTCTCCAAATGCTTCCTACCTCTTATCTCAAATACAAAAACAAAACCACCAAGGATGTAAAAAATTTAAAGGAAAAGATGGAGTTCTGATGTGCTCAGCCAAAGCTCAAAAGGCAGCAATTCTGAAATCAAACAACCTCCACAACAACATCCTAGAGCTAATGAAAAGAAATAGCTTGTTACTTTTGTTCGGTCTCTCCAAAAGAACAGGATGCCAGGCAACATGTGCGACAGAACAGCTTGTGAACTTGTTGTGTAGGCTCTGCAAAGTAACGCCGCGTGTGAGTCAGCGGCGTGAGCTTCTAAATGCCACACCGTTGATCCTGTGAGGCTGCTGCCAAAATAAAAATAGACTGTGATGACAACTCTGTGGTGCCATAAAGACGCCCATTAACAATGTGTGTTTCTGATGCTGCCGAGGGGCCCCCATCCCACCTCAAGCTGCCAAAAAGGCATGCAGCAGAAACAAACCCAGCTCCCCTCCCTGGCTAAACCCGCCCTGCTGCATGTACGATGAACAAAATTCGATTTGTAAGCAGGGGCTGGAGCAAGTCTAGCTACCCTGTCAAGCTGCGTGTCACATTTGATGAAAACATGGTGCAGACTGTTGCTTCAAGGACTGGAATGGAGCCTGCCTATAAATGAATGCCGCCCAATCTCCGGTACAATCTGTCTGTTGACCTGCACAACTTCTGGGTCCAACATGTCCTCATCTGACTCATTTAAATATGGGGTCAACTTGTTTTTGTGTGTGGGGGGTGTACAATTTTCTTTGCGCACACAAAAGTGGAGAATGGTGGGGAAGGTGGACAGATGTACTGGATGTACTGGGACAAATGCAGGGTCAGGAAGTTGGCTGGGCATAGCGTGTGCACACGTACCAAGATCCATAAAGGTCACAGAGGCACGTAAAATACACACGGTAGATACAAAATGACAGCAGGAGTACTCGAAAAGGCAAGCAAAGACAGGTACAAAGACACTAAAGAGATGAATAATGACTATGAAGAGACTTCAAAAGACACAAAATGACCACAAAGAGACAGAAAATGGCTGCAATGGGACACCAAATAAGCTCAAGGACACTCAAGATGACCATCAAGAGAGACAGAAAGGTAGAGGCTGTCAGAGGCACAAAATATGAAAAACACATGTAAAACAAACATTGAGACTCAAATGGCGTAGTTATTTTCTGATATAGAGTTGTGTTCACTATCAGTGTGTGTACAAGAAAAGAAAAAAGAAAGAGTAAAGCTCAAAATCATTGTAATGGTTTTACGAATGTACATCCAAATGCTTTGGGCTTCTTTATTGAAAAAAAAAATACAAAAAGTGTCAAATTTACAATAATTCTGGAGTGAGCGAGCATAGCCTGGCTTCATTTCTTTATAAACTTTGCATAAAATTAAAAAATGCTTCAAGATTTATCTTTACTGTGATTTAATATTTAGTTGCTTCACTGCTGTTTCTGGAAACAGTTTCACATCTGTTGCAAATATTTAAACAACTGGACTACGTTCCAAAATTCCTCTAGATTTCGTGTATTGCTTTTAAGCTCTTTAATATATATTAAAACCGATTGATAATCCTGACTATGCAATACAAAACAGACCCTCTATAATGAGGAACATCCTCATAGTTTGCATCGTTGCCTCACAGTGCACCTTGGCATGAATCCTGCATTTGTCAGTCAGCTTAACTTTCTGAAACCCCAATATCCAAAAAGTAAAATCTTGTTTCCATTGGTACATAAAATGTCAATGTGTCCCTGTAACCTCTTCAGCTCAAGTCTTTTTTTCACCAATGGGACTTTGCAGGGGCTTCTTGCCAATATTTTGGCTTCACGTAGGGGGATAACTGTAGACATCTTCAATCACCCTGGTGCTGATCACTGTCAAAACTTTTTGTTACTTTGGCTTGTCTAGGATCCAATGGACTAGTAGTTTTCTTTTGTTTGTTTGTTTTCCACAAGCATTTCAGATCCTTTTTGCTTATGCGCTCATTTAGGTTTTCAACTTTCCAATTAACTTTAGCATTTTAGCATTCGTTTCTTCTAAAAATAAGCCTCAACCTGATTTTACTAAGGAATATATGAAAACCATATTTTTTAAATAAATAAATAAAGACCACTCTTTTGACAGCTGCTTATTATTCACAAAATCAATAATCTCAGACTGAATACTGCAATGTTTATCATTTTGGACACGCCTCATGCAATTAATCATTCTGCTACAAGAGAATCAACAGCATGCATGTCTTGACTGTTGGTTTTGTATCACTCTACTGCACCAACTATATTAGTCATGTAGAAATATAATTTCTATCAAAACATTGGTTAGTGACTTGTGTAATATCTTGATAAAATATGTAATTGTTCATGTCATAATTACCTATTTACAGTAATAACAAAGCACCCCATCCTTTTCATCTCATCCTTGTTTCTGTTGATTATGTCGAAGTTTCTTAACGGTTGCTCTTCTTCAGCTGTGGTTTATTGATGCTGATAAACTGGTATTCCTTTCTCTTTTATCATCTTTTTGCATTGTGCTTTGGATTAAGTCCAGTTGTCCTTGTGACTTTGTTGGTTCGGTATGCGGTGTGAATCTGCAAGTTGTTAGTAATTCTGCACCAATGTCACTCAGACAAATTTATGTACATCTAGTTGCAGTACAGGTCTTCCACTGAGCTGAGAAATGCTGCTGCCAGGAGAGACATGCTTTTCTTCTACTTCTTTTTTAATTCCTTCATTGGTGTTTCACCAAGCTAATATTTCAGTCAAGCTATACAGTAAGATTTCTTTTATTGTGCCATGATGATTATGAACATATAAGTGATAAAACATTCCATAATGTGAATGGTTCTGTCTAAAAGCCTGATTTAAAATCCCAGAACAACTGTGATACTTCAACATTTTAGCTCGCCTTAAATTATTATATCCAAAACATCTGCCAGTGCGTGCTACTGCAAATTGAAATGGCAATATCACTCTTAATGTTTTCATACACTGCTGACATTTTGCTGATGGTACTGTTGGTAATGACAAGCTCAAAGGGGTGTTTGTATTAAAGACACTTCTGACTAGAACTCTTAAATCTTCTCTCCCTGCAAGCTGCTGAAATAACAATAACCTTTACACTTTAGTCATTATGTTGTCTTTGCCCAGTCCATAAATGAGAGGCATGTTGAATCTTTGAGTGCCTATTCATACAAATGAAGGACATTTAGTTCATGGTTACATGCACAACTGGTTATTTTGGTTCAGGCTTTTTGGTTAAATGCATTGAGATAACAGTGTTCTCCACATGCATGCAGATAGTCCATTATCCTTGTTTTTCTTTGGTAATAATAGTCAGCGCAGAGATTTCTGACACCTTAAAGGTTCAGCATCTTTACTGACTATCTTAAAAAGAAAAAAAAACCTTCTTAATGGAAAGAAGCTTATTGTAAATGTTAATGAAAGATGACCTGGGGGATTTATCTTTCTAAACTCAAAGAGTAAATATGTGGCTTATCAACATTTAAGAAAGCAACACGCAATAGGAAATAATGTCTTGAATGTATCCAGTAGAAACTTGTTGCAAATAAAGATTTTATTCTAATTCCTTTAAGCAAATCCTGTAGAACTAGGAAACTGGTCTCCATGACGTCCAGGACGATGCCAACATCATGAGTTCATGGCAAGTTTGAAAAACTTTCACAGGGCAACCTGTACTGCTTTGTTGCTTCACATGTAAGTTATTCTGCACTGCTTTCCTGACCATCCCATAATAATTCTATCACCACAGATATCACACAAGTTGCAGAATTTCCCTGTAAACATAATGGGCTTCTGTGGTATCACCATCAGTTTCGGTCTTACTGTTAAGTAAAAAAACACTTTTAATCTTTTCTCAGTATGGAACGATGCAGGGGAGAATGTGCTGTGTTCTGCTGAGCAAGTTGTTTTGAGTAATAATTTTAATTGTTGAGCTATGTGCTTATGTTGTGAGTTCAATAAGAAAAAATGTGTACAAAATGTAACTTCTATGTGTTTTTTTCCCTCCTCACTCCATAACTCTCATCACAGGCTGAGAAAATGAATCTGAATTTTAGTTAATTCTGCTCATACTGAAGTCATTTCTACCAAAGCATTGCTTTGACACCGAAACTGAACTCACACATTATTTTTGGTTCCAAAATGAATGCGAGCATTAAAATATCATTCTAACATTTAAACATCCATTGAGTCCTTTATTTGAAGTAAAGGAAAATCCAAAACTTATGTGTGTTCAAAAGTGAGTAGATGCATGATTAGATGTGTATGAGTTATAAATGAATTGTACAGACTTGCGTTACAGATTACGTGTCCAGGCAGCCGCAGGTACCTTTAATCCATATTGGAGAAATCTGGGTTGACAGAAAAGGGACATGACTATTGCAACAACATCCAGAGGGAAGGGGAGTGAGAGGGAAGGCTAAATGTGCTCATATTTACCCCTGAACACCAAACTCAAAATAATGCACGCATGCAGCATGTCAGCAAGTCACCATTATTAAGTCACAAAATTGTAGCACAGTATTTCATGGGTTCACAAAACCTATAAAAAAATCTTCAGCTTTCCATTTATGTATAGTTATTTTCCTCTTAAGCTGAATTAAAGATTTGTAATCTTGAATATAATTTATTTTTCTAATCTCTGGAGAATTAAGACGTAGTAACCATGTTAGAAAAATGAGGACATGTCATGTCAAGCCCATGCAATTGCATATGATGCCCATATGAAACCCATGTAATTACATATGATGCCCATATGAAACCCATGTAATTACTTATCAAACCGTAAAATGGACTGACATTGTAGTGTGTCATACCACCACTCAACTCGCTTTAAACGCATAATTGTCATTGACATATCTTTACTCAAAAGCACATTCATTCACTGACACACTGTGCAAGTCTTACCCCAAGAAGCTTTATTATGCTGTGGGGAAAGCCAGAAACAAACTTACAACCTTCTGGTTGCCTGACAACTCCTTTTTTTCTTGAAACAGCATTTATCTCCACTGTGCAAAGGAGCATGCATGAGTTTTGGACAGACCATCTTTCTTCAGTGACCTTTGATAAAACATTGTAAATGGCACAAGATGGGCTGCAAACATTTCTTCAAATTTGGAGTCTTACTTTGCCCCGGGATTGCACTTTGTGTGCCAATATGTATTTTTCTCAAAACTGATTTAATATTATTGTTGTTATTAATAGTGCTATAGCTGCCTTCTGTGTTTGACTTTATTTGATTTTTATCAGTAATAATTAAAAAAAAAAACCTGTGAGCTAGATTTCACACTTAGAAGGTTTTCTCATGTGATTGACGTGGAAATTATTATGTAACAATTTGTGTAAGGTGTAGAAAGTGTTGCATTTGTAAAATTCATTTTACAGTGTTTCACATTAGAAACAAAATGTTAAAACTTTTCATATTTTAGTAACTTTTTTTTACTGTGTTTCACATGTAAAAATTGTGACATGAAATAACATAAAAGAAATGTGGGGAAAACCATACAAATGTGAAAGGGTATACAAGTACAATTGAATACAATTGTATATATGTTATATATGTTGCAAAGCACCATGTGGAACAAGTGTAGTATAAAAAAACTGTCCGCTTTTTTCTTTTTTTTTGTTGTTATTGTGTAGTAACAGGTGAAAAAGATTTTGAAAAACCGTTCACATGTGAAATAATTTTACACAGTTAGTACACATGTTTGTTACATGTTACATATTTCATGTAATTTACCTGTGCTGTTTGAAGAAAACAAATTCATTTTATCACAACACCTAAGAAAACTTTGTGAAATTCATCAATTTTTTTACATATACTTGTGAAACTTTTGAAAAGTTTTGGCTATAAATCATATTCCCAGCCCACACATATTGAATATACAGTGGAAAGTGGAAATATTCAGAGTCAACTACTAACAAAAAGCAAAATGCTGCATTTACATGCGGCAAGTAAAACTGGTGGGACAGTACTCAGGGGAGGCCCATACAGAGGATTGCTGGATTCATTAGTTTTCAGAAAGCAGATGACTCACTGTGGTCTCCATGACCTCTTATTTGTTTTTCTCTTATTTATTCCCCACTTTGCGTCAGTGCTAAACTTAAACATGCAGCAAGGCGTCTGCTTATCGTTCCGCAGCACAACGAGAGCAGCGCACATGGTACACAAAACATAAAGGGAATAAAGAAAGACGTGTAATTTACCTTTTCAAAAAAAAAAAAATGAGCACAACTTAATTTAACCAAAACAATGTCGGAACGTTGTTCAGCAATCACGTCTGCCTTTTCCCTGCAGCACTGAAACAAATGAACTGGCGAGAAATTGTGTTTTTAAGAGAAAATTATGGCTTCTGAGTGAGTGGTTCTTTATCTTCCAGAGTGTGCGCGACCGTCTTTGTGTGTGTGAGTGTCTTGGGGGGAACAAATGTACCCCTCCCTCAGGCAAAGACTGCGGTTGAGGTTTGAGGCAGCTCCAGTATTTCCATATACACTCACAGATTCACAAAAATACTGTCGCACCTCAAGCTAGCTGTGCCGTGAATATCAATGCCTGCTCTCCTTTTGGACTTATGTTGTGAAAAACAGACAGGGAAAAATGTTCATGCATGACAACGCTGAACTTTGGAGTCTCCATCTTTCTAGTTTAATGGGATAATGAACTGACAGTATAAAGGAATTGTGCATGACACCTTACTGTTATTGCACAATGCATGACTTATGTCTCTGATTGGCTTTTTCAGGCAACTATATTTTTTGAAGCAGCTTCAAGTGGTGTGTCTGTGACATTCCAACAAGTCACCTTGACAGTGGTATGAAAAATTTGGGTAATAAAACCTGAAATGGCACTCACTCAGGTGTGGAAAATTGGAGTTCCACTATGTAAATTCCCTGGGGTAAATAATTTTTTTTTTGCAATAGTCTGGAAATTGTTTTTGACACATTTAACATGTTCACACCTTACTCCAGTCTCCGTCCCAGGTAGGGCTGTGATTTTTAATGTGAAGATGTAGTTTTTATCATGAAATAATAGAAAGATTAGAGTGATATATGTTTTCCAGGATTTCAAGATTCCTAAGGTGTTTCTTTCTCATCTATGTGGCTTCTATTTGTATGTGCGCCTCCACTTGACAAAAGCCTCGAGTAATTCTGGCTACTCTTCTGTTGAAAACAAGCGCAATCAGGAGATGTGTCCTGTGCGACCTCATCTAGGTGCTGAGGTTGGCACAGGCAGGAAGAAGAACCTTGTCAACATTTTAGATTAGATGTGCTTGCCTGTGTGTGCACAAATGGGTTGCATACACATGGGCATAACTAGACAGATCATGCAGTACCTGCATTTCTTTCTACTAGGCAGTTCACAGTCTGCACAGCTGTGCAGGGAAACTATTTTCCAGAGAAAAGACAGAAGCAGAACATCAAAATCACAAAGCTAATAAACTGGCACTTAAGTTAAATTAGCTATGTGTTTCTGGGAAATTGTGGCCCTGATGGTTTTGCCAAGGGAAACCTGTTGTATTACGGGGTAAAAAAAAAAAAAAAAGAAGCTTCATTATGTTTTTGAGGAGAACAAAGACGTGAACAAACAGGAAATAAATAAATATTGTGAACGAAGAAAGTCCCGTACCAGATGTTAATGTTGTTCTCCAAACACAATTGTCCCCAAAAGACTGGTTTTCTCTGACAAACATCAGGAGTGAAAGTCCCGTACAGCTCACTGCCTGCCATCCATCAAAACATACTTCCCTATTGCCAAGTGACCAAATAAGGTCTTCAGAAACATTTTCAGAAACACCTGCCACTGGAATGAATCCACTCAAAATCTCACATGTGTAAGCATCTGCATGTTATTTGGCTGATTATTATCTTTCCTCTTTTTTTTCCAGAAAAGTTGCCCCATAGATAGATAGATCATCAATTTATCTCCTTTAGAGGCTGCCTCATTGCTCTAATTAGAAAAGGTGGTGGAACAAACTGATCATTACTATTTAATTACATCTTTTTTGTACTCATTTACTTAAAACCTAGCAAAGGTTAGGCCTGCTTTGTGAATGCACCTCAGTGAGCAACCATTTCTAATTCTCTGAAAATATCAAGAAAAAAAGAAAAAAAACTTTTTCACTTGCCAAATTCCACATACAGATTGAAGGTCAGGCCCAGGTGCAGATCAGCACTGCTGAGATGTGGAAGAATCTCTCAAGCACTCCAAAGGGCACTTCTAAGTATTCCAGACACTTGCAGGAGGCAGTGTTTTCACATGTATATAGCAAACTCGCCACACACAAATCAATAATTGATACATAAGACGATCCACAGAAACGACAGTCATATCAGGCATGTTTATTACTATCAGAATAAGCTAGACTCGTCTGGTATTGATGTAGCATTCCCATCTGCATTAATTAGAGCTTTCTGTGCACTGTGGAGATTAGAAGATACGAGTAGGCCACGCGCTCCCCTGCATGAAAAAACAAACCCGCTCTAAAGAGTGGCACTGACTGCATCATTGTGTGATTGTTTGTGAGAAAAAGGACCAAAAAATAATAATAAAAATGTGCACGGCAGACAGATGGAGGGTTTGAAGAATCTGCAGAGCAAACATGTACAGTTGAAATTGTTGCTCCAACAATCTATTTCACGGTCTATGAAGAGCAGTGTGGCTTCAGCACCACGGACAGTGACAAACAGCAGCTCCAGGGTTTCAGCAGAATTAATTTCAAACTGTTGTATTTGACTCTGCCTATGAAACTTTTCAGAGAGAATGCACACACACGAACACACACACACACACACACACACACACACACACATATATATATTGTTTGTATAGATGTCAAATAAATTAGATCACTTCTGAAGAAAGATATTTACTTATTGGTATCAGAGTAAATGGGACTGGATACAAATACGTACCACATGTTAGTTTTTTTTTATTATTCTAAGAAAAAAAATCCTCCCTTTACCTTCCACATATAATCTCAATAAAATACACTATTAGGGATTGCTACGTCACAAAATGTGGAAACATTCACAAATTAGCGTGCTACTTTTGCGACACACTCAAAATATCCCACGGATTTTACTTTGCACAAATGTTTGCATTGTGCCGCTGCCTTCTGGGAGCCATGCACAGGCATCCTCCTCTTCCATTCGTCTGGACCAAACTCATGATGTAAATCAGCGAGGGGGCGTGGTCTGTTCATAAACTATGAACTGTTCTTACGGGACACAGTGGCAGTCTGTGAGCTGTGTGTGTGGGTTGGGAGAGGAAGGGGGTTGGGGCGACCCGAAAATGGAAATACGTTTAAAGCACAAGATGAAGTAAACACGACTAATTCCAAACGACGGGGCTTATAGGCTGTA
>NW_006799985.1:2739381-2747019 GCF_000485575.1 Poecilia formosa | reverse complement strand
GAGAGAGAGAGAGAGAGAGAGAGAGAGAGAGAGAGAGAGAGAGAGAGAGAGAGTAGCCCGCCGGCCCATTGAGGAAAGATGGCTACAGTCACTGCAAACGGAGTGCAGCAGGAGAATGGATTCAGCACCACGAACAGCGCCGGCAGGATGAACGGGCTTACCATCGGCCAGAACACCATTCCAATGAAGGACCACGACGCCATCAAGCTTTTCATCGGGCAGATTCCCAGAAACCTGGAGGAAAAAGACCTGAAACCCCTGTTTGAGGAATTCGGAAAGATATATGAACTCACTGTACTGAAAGACAGGTTTACGGGAATGCATAAAGGTTGGTTGCTTTGCTCTCCTTACTTTTACGATTCCTTGGAGAGATGCAGCACACATAAGAGGCAGAAAGAGTGCAAATACGTAGAGATCCAGCAGCAGAAGAAATTAAAAATACCCCGACTCAGTAGTGGAGCAGTCGGTTAGGAAAGTATAGAGATATATGTTGTCTGTCCCACTTATATATACAGATCTGTATAGATGTACACGAGGGACAGACAACACGTGGAAAGTGGGAAGTGGAGTGTTAATTGTTACGGCGTCCAGCGAGTCCACGTGAATACTACAGCTGAAAACGCCTTTGTGTGTGTTTACATTGACTCTCATGTGCTGAAGCTCCTGGTGAGGCCAGTGAAGGGGGCGGGACAGTGGACTGGCAAGTCCACGGGATGCTGCTATTTTGCAGCCGCATTTGTCTATAACTTAAGAAAAAATAAAAACGGGCATTCGGTGCCCGTTGTCAGATAGAAATAAATGCTTTCTCGGGAGCGGAAAATGCAAACCATTATCAGGCAATCAGCCTCTGTGATTAAGGTGGTGCTGGCATGCAGCTCTGACCTTTTAGCGGGCTGATAGGCTGCCTTACTTTTCGGATGTCATTAACTGTGTGAAAATACTATTTACATGGCAGCTGTGTTGTAATGGTGCTCCGTGGGCGGCTATGCAGTCAGGAAGTACAATGCGTGATAATAGTGGAGGCTGCGATCCAGCGTGCGTCGTCTTTTGGCTTGCTCTGTACAAATTCACCCACCCTTTCAACCAACCCCTTTATTGTCCAAAACGATCGGGCTCCGTGCTCGCTCAGTAATTAGTCAGACAGGACACGGATCATCAGGGATCGATCAGTGATCTAATGATACGCTTGTGATAAAAATAAATGGGAGCAAGCGGGCCGGGTGAAGAAAAAAAAACGTGGAAGTCATAATTTAAACGAAACAAAATTTAAAAAACAAAAACAAAACAAAAAAAAAACAAAAAAGCAAGAGGAACAGAATAGTCCGAAGTTTGATATTCATAAACTTTGACTCTCTTAAGTTTTTCTTAAATTTTGATTGAGCTCCACAAAACTAAAATCAATGTATTTTAATTAATTAATAAATAATAATAATAATAATAATAATAATAATAATAATAATAATAATAATAATAATAATAGTCTTTGTTACTTTGGATCAGTTTGCATAATTTAAAAATATTTACCCCACTTTAATATTCACTTATGCCCTGCTGGATATAACTCTAATCTCTGTCACACACTTACACACACATATGTTAATTGATCACTTTAAATATTAAAATATACATCTGAAGATATATAATGAAAATAAATTATGAGCTGAATATTGTTTCACAAGCTTGCAAATGTAAGTGTAATAAGTGAGGCAGGGGATGCAGTTCATGATCTCACTGCTTAACACGATTCAAAGCCCTTCGTGGGAGGAATGAGCTCGGTGTTAAGTCTTGCTGCTCAGAGTCTGCATCCCTCAAGACATCCGTGCACCACCTGTTCCTCCAGCCATCAGCCGCTGTTGCTTGACCTGCCCCTCATCATTCCACTGTTTCGTTTCGGCGCCCTGGATGATCGATTAAAACAATATTCCCAGTGTTCATGTTGTTTGCGGACATTCTCAACCGTCCCTGAATGTCAACAGTCCTGAGGATAGTCGCCACAGGAAGGGTCATCTTGTTCCAAAGCCAAACCGTGTGTACGTTCAAATCATCCTCTGCCGAGGCCACCCTGATGTATGTGTCATGCCTGCTCCATCCTGTGTGACATTCAAAAGTACTTGGGGAACATAAGCATGTGTTTTTAATAAGATGTCACCCATGCATAGGGATTAGTTTTTGTTATTGGCCCTTCGTCCAGACCATATCCGAGACTCCTGCTGTGTTGATGTGTGATTCATCAAAACTGAAACGTAGCGGTAAGACACTGAAAAAGAAGAACTAGGTGTAGTTGATTCTTAACTTTTAAGCTTGCTTTTTGATGAATCAACAGAAAGACAGAAAAAGAAGGAAAGAGATAAAGAAAGAGAAAGAAATGACACTAAGCATGACACTAAGCATTTTATGAACCTGGCACAATGTTCAGTTGAACTTATTTGAAAGAGATGGAAAGAAAGAAAAAAAATACTTTGGATAAAAAACATAACATCCCACACTTATTTTATTTTCTCCCATTTGGATTATGGCTTCCCCAGCATTGTGAGCTCCCCTGGGTTTACTGAGTTCATTCAGCCAGCAGAAATGCACCTAAATGTCCCAGGCTTCTGGGAAACATAACATAACATAACATAACATAACATAACATAACATAACATAACATAACATAACATAACATAACATAACATAACATAACATAACATAACATAACAGCATTTTATTTTTATCTTAACAGTGAATGGAAGATATAACTCTGTTTTAACATGTTCAAATAAAACTTTCATCTCATAACACTTTCATTTGAATCTCCAGTTTCCAATAAATCTTCACATCTCTGTTGACATTCAGTTTTTTGGTTAAAATTTTACTAAAAACATTTTTCTTGTGAAAGAAGTTCTACATAAGTTTTACTAGAACCCTTTCACTGTGTAAAATTCCTGTTTATTTATTTATTTTTTTAGCAAAATGTGCCACAGCAAGGCAACAAATTAAATCAGGATCAACTTTAAAAGATTATAAGAAAGTCTGACTGCTTGGAAGGAAATTCAAAAAGAATCAGGAAAGCACAAAAGAAATTAGACAAAGTACGTTTTTCCAGATGAGATTCCATTGTGAAATTAGATACGACTGTTTTGTTTCCTGTATTGTTTCTAAATGCTTATTCTGAAGCTTCTGTTTTGCATTAAATTTCAATCTCACTTATAGAAATGATATTCAGTACTTTTTGCGGGTTAATTTTGAAACCTGCCCATTTTATATTGCATGTTGTGTTGCTAATAGATTACCCAACCACACAAAAATAAACCCTCTAAAATAGTCTTTAATTTTCCAATTTGATTTAATGACAAGTTTAATTTCAGTGTCTCGTTTGTATAATGTGTTGTAGTAGATATTGGCATAATGTGCTAAAGATTAACATGCATATATTTGACTTCAGGCTAATAAAGTACTAAATTTAGATAATTAGTTTATTTTTGTGATCCCTTAAATTAAAAACTTCATAATGACTTTGCTCTCTGCATTCAGACACCTACCTTGAAATTGCAGCTTGTGGTTAATAAAGCTTTGACTTTATTTCCAGTCAGTGATGGGTATGGCTGCAGGTGTCAGTTAGTAAACCGTTCCCAATGGGTGATTTGCGGCTCTACTTTTCTTCACCGCCCGGGTGCTGTGACACAAAACTGCACCATAATTATGGATTTAAGGCCAGATTGGAATATGCCATGTTTCCTTATGACTAATTCATGTGACTAGTACTGCAACAATCTGAACAGATGTTTTGTGCTCTGCAAATTCTTACTTTGGCTCTGTAGGGGATCTCTGAGGAATTGTGAGACTATCTGGGGAATTCTGCATTTCACGTCGTCCTGGACATTTGAGCAGAAATGCCTAACAGCGCTTTTAGATTTATTTAAAAGATAAGCCTGTCCGCTCCCGCAGTTGCTACACAGTTCCCTCTAATGTTGATTTGATAGTTTGCATGCCTTTGGGGAGCCTTATGCAGTGCGTGGGATGACTTGGCACTATCGGCGTGTATGGTGCTCATCAGTGCGTGGTGCAGCCAGGTCGAGCTGTTTAACATCTATCATTTTGCTGAGCCATACATTATCATAATACTTAGTGTCAGTGCCAGAGTGCATGCATTGTTCAGACATGCTGAATGTTAGTGGGGGGCAAATCTTTTGCTTGAGTAGCATTATCTATCAATCCTTCTCTGATGCTGAGAGGGGGGACTAAGAGCTGTGCCACACAGCCAGGAGTAAGAGATACAAAGAGTTCTTAAATATCCTCATCCATTCTCCTCTCCTTGGTTGGTCTACGCAGTGTAATTGACTAAAAATAGCCAGTCAAACTGCTGGAAGGCAAAGCATTTTGGGGAATACATTTTCAAAAGTAAAACCACAGCAGAAAGGTGATTTGGAAACAAATATTTGAAAGTGTTTCTTCAGCTTTTTTGGTTTGCTTTGAATTTGAGGAATAAACTCTAATTCAATAAATACAGCTGAGCCACAGCGCAATGCTTGTATTGGGCTTTCTCTACAACAGGGGCGTTGTAGACGAAGTGCTGGTAAATGACTGACAGACTGTGTAAGCTGAGTGACAGGTGGAGCTTAAGTCTACAGATGACCTCTTTGATCATTAGAAAGGAGGCTGTGAGGGAAGCAGACAACTAACGGCTGTGAACAGGCCGCTTCAAAAGTCGATAGATGGAACAACGGAGAGATGGAGAGATGGCTGGTAATAGTGTGGCCAAGTCAGATGCGGGTAGTACCGGATCAATCCTAAAATATTTGTCTCTTTGCCTGTCACATTCAAAAGCCTCCACTTGTTTATTTTGTATCATTTCTATAGGACAGTTTTAATGTTAATTTTTGTTCTGCAAAAAAAGGACATTAATTAGACATTGATAAATACTAAGGGAAAAATAAATTATGTATTTTGCAAGAAGTTCCTGCTAATAAATGGAGGTTTTCACCACATTTGTTAAAGATGTTATTTCAATTAGTACCTAAAGGTTTTTTTTTTTTAACAAACAACCAAAAAACTCACCTTTCATGCCTGTACTCACACAGTTGTACTCACACAGTTGTTAACACAAGCTTATTTCCATTTCAAAACAAGTTGTTCAAAAAGGCTTTATTGTCAGAAAAAAGTTCTTAAAGTAATTACCCAAAATGTTTCTTGCAAGTGCAGAGACTAATTTCACCTTTCTTGCTTTTTCTTTGAACCAGTTCACAGGGTTTACGTTCCCATTTCCCTTACATACAATTGGTTGAACTTTTGTCCCTTGCTTAAATTATGGTGTGGTAAATTGTATTTGATTACCAAAGTATTATTTTCACCCCACTTAACCTGCTCATCACAGGAAGTTAGGAGTCTGACTGCCAAACCACCACCAGAGCTTAGCCTTCATTTCAGAACCTCATCTATGAAATCGTCCTCTTGTATTTCTTTTCCCCAATTAATTCAGAAAACTTATTTCTATAATCTTCGGTCAATGTTAGCTTAATTTGAGTTTTGAAAGGGGTGGTTCAAACGCTTTTTAATGGTGTCAACTGAATATTAAAGAAAAGCAATTTGAAACACCAATCTTTTCAAAGTTTTATTACGTCAGGACTATGATGTGATTTTCTTTTCAGGTTCTGCATTGTATTCATGCATAGGCACAATAGTATGTAATAATTTGAAATTAGAAATGTGCTCCCGATTCAGTTAGTCGTCTTCTAATTTTAAATTGACAGGCTAACCTGCTACCAGATGTTATCTTCACTCAAAAATCATTGTTTCACTCATCCTTCTCTTCATGCTTCTCATCTGTTCAACATCTGGCTTTCTAAGTGACTGACTCCGCCAGGCTTCAGATGTCCCCTGAACCATCACTCCTATGAATATAAACCTTTCCCAAAGTCCTGGAGAGATTCCAGTTCTGTGAAGAAGCAGAGGGAATCATACAGCTGGTCAGGATTTTAAAAGCTGTGCTGCACAAGATGTCCAGTTCAATAAGTCATGTAAACTGTGAAGAAAAAAACGGCCTCTTGGAGAAAAGTAACCAATTTTCACTTTGGCGGGATTGCATCATGTTTTACTTCACTTGGTTTAAAAAAAAACAATAAAAAGTGGAATCAGCAAAAGACAAACTAATATCGTTTCATGACACACACACACACACACACACACACACACACACACACACACACACACGCACACCCCCACACATGATGCACACACACACAAATCAGGTTTAACATATTAACAAATTCACATTGAAGAATTTAAAAACTTCTTTCAGAAATGTAATTCTAAAGTGAAGCAGATTAAATATATCAGTTATATTTTAAACATTTCTTTCAGACATGTCTTTCTGGTAAATGTTCCGTGAAAGTCTTTCAGCTAAATAGACCAAAAATTCAGCTTCTCAAATAATTGCAATTTCAAATGAGACCAAAGCAATTTATTAATACAGCAATTAAAGCTGCAGTACATAACCTTATATATATTGAAATACAGTCAGAAACAACTAATCAGAGCAAGGAAGACAGTATTAATGCTGTCAATAATGCTTTTTTCACATATTATTTGTTGTATAGACGAGTACATGGAAAACTTTTTTAAATGATTTTTTTATTACTGTTTTTTATTGTTATTATTATTATCATTATTATTATTTTTTTACCAGAGTTACATACTGCAGCTTTAAGAGGTATGTTCATACATTTATGCAGTATGTATAAATGTACTCAATACTTGGATTAACTGATTTTCAGACTGTGTCTTAATTTCATTTTCTTAACTTAAATTAATTATGTTGCAGCAGGTATGACTGTAACTCTCCTTTTTAGTCTAACTCTACATTATGTTTAGGTATTATTTTTTTGAGGCTGAGTGACTCTGGCTTGGTTACACCCAACACATCTTTGTTATTTATGGGGTTTTTTTATTTTTCTCAGATAAGATGAGTCAAATTTCAAACGTTTATATATATATAATTTATTTTTTAATCAAACCCATTCTAGTAAAAATATGGGGAAAAAAACAAAACAAAAAAAAAAACTAATGAAGTTCAACACAACACAATACAGACAAATTAGCAAATTAGATCATTCAAGCATTCTACCCAACGATAATCAGCTGAACTACATTATAGTAAATTTTTTTATTGATATCAGAGTGAAAATGGGTCAAACAAAACAAGATGTTAGTCTCTTATGTGCAACGTGTGTCAGTGTTTGCTACCAAAAAAGTCTCAGAATTACGTAAAAGCAAAATGAGATGAGTGTTACCTTTAGATTACAAGCCTCACGAGTCTCTTGTGGGACTTGTCCCCCTGGACATTCTCGGTTCATGCTCAACAGTTTTGTAATGTCACACAAAGGATGATAAGTGTTTCCCCAGGCTCCCAAACTTTTCTGCTCTGCTGTGTGCCGTGCTGGTTCGTCTGTGTCATTTAGGTGATTTTTCCTCTTGAGTAACTGCCTAGTTGTGGAGGTGGGTGAAGGTTGTTGTGAAACGCAGCTCTTTTGGCCAGATGCCAGAGTGTGCTGCTGGCTTTTTGGGGATGATGCTTGCTAGGCATGCAGAGTATCATCTGAATGTGTGAGTAGGTGAGCTTGCATGCGTGTGTGTGTGTGTGTGTGTGTGTGTGTGTGTGTG
>NW_006799985.1:2710105-2739371 GCF_000485575.1 Poecilia formosa | reverse complement strand
TGTGTGTGTGTGTGTGTGTGTGTGTGGGTGTGTGTGTGTGTGTGTGTGTGTGTTTGTGTGTGGGTGTGTGTGGTGTATGTGTGTGTTTGTGTGTAGTCCCCCATGGGAATCCTTGGCAGTAGGTGTGACATATAGTAATGGGAAATTATGCTGCTCAGTGCAAAACCTCTTCTGAACAGGGTCACCCATTGTCAGCTCTGCCAAGCACATAACAGAGCAACAACTCAACCTTTAATGAATGCTGTCACATTTTTGTCAGAGACGTATTTGCCATAAACTATGTATTTACATTCTGCCTCCTGAATTTTCTGACTTCAAAGAACAGCCCCCGGAGATGTGTGGGGGTACAGTTTCAGCTCATCACCGTGCATACTGATTTGTGGCTCAGTAACTGTGATAGTAATCATTTATCAAAAAGCAGTGGGTGTAATTTCTTTCACAAATGGGAAAGAAGAAAAAAAATCCTCCAGTCGAGGCTGACTAAGCATTTTCATCACCTCTTTGGTTTAAATTAAACAAACTTCAAGGTTTTACAGCTGTGTGTCACACTTTACACTTAGTTTTACTTGGTCTCCTTTACATGAGACTGACACAAGCACTTTTCCATTCATCAGAAGATATGCATGCATTAACAAGATTTAATCTGATGGAGTTGCTACATAAAAAAAAAAATCTTATTTCTGAAGCAGCATGTTATTTTCTCTGAGGGTGTGGAGCTATTAACTTTAGAGAGCCACAATCCTCTAGATGGGATATATATGAATTCCAATGACTTGTAAAACTACAGTGAGGCTTATATATTGGCCTGGTGAGGAAAATAATGCATTTTTAAATCTCTCTTTTTGGCAGGTTACACTTTTTTTCTAGATGCTTAAGCTTTCAAGGAACAGTGAAGTACGGCTCACTTCATTAATTTGAGCTGGCTTGTTTTGGAGCTTTGCAATTAAAATTAAATATTAGCAGTTCTCTTTTGTGTAAATACTGAATTGGAATCAGACTAAGGTGCATACTGTTGTTTTTTTTTTTTTTTCAGGTATTCTACTTGTGCTTCATGGTACTAAATAGGACTGGATTGAGACTCTTCTAGTATGATAACATTGAGTAAAATGACATACTAGTAGATGCATTTTCATTGTTTTCACTAGAGGCATCTTTGGAAAGTTTTGCATGGGGAGCCAAACTGAATGTGATGTTTTAGTATCTATACTGTTATAATTGCACTTTAAAATTTAGATCTCAATAACAGAGCCTCTTAAGGATCTTTATAGCTCTTATTTTTAAGTACCTCTGCTCCAAGTATTTCTGAATTGCTTATGGAGCAGAGTGTTATACTTTTCTCTGGTTTGCTCTTTATGGTGTAATGCAAGTATAACAAATGTGACTAAAAGTATTTTTTTTAAAAGAGTAAAAATTGTATATTTTGTACATAAAGGAAAGGTGTAGAAGCCTTCCCTCATCTAAGTGACTGCGCAGCAACAGGTCAGGGAGGGGCAACGCTGTGTGTTAGTATCTTGATTAAGCTGCATTGTGTTGCAGTCTAAATTCACATTTCTTGATCTTTGATCCAGGTTTGCACAAGCAGTTAACAGAGAGTATTTCTCAAACATCTCCTGAATGAGTAGAGACAAACAGGTCAATGTGGAAACAGATTCTTCACGAGCTGAGGAGACTCATTAGTCTCATCACAATTTTATACTCCTTAACATGAGAAAAATACATCATTGAAGTTAAACACATTTTGAAAACGTACCTTCTGTAGGGTAAACCGTGGTTTTCTCAAGCTCAAGATTTTTTATTTTATTTTTACTTTGCATCTTATTAAAAGCACTTTAATAAGAATGATGAATGTGGTTTTGAAGCTTTAGCCTTTTAATTGTTTAGCATAGCTTGATAGAAATACGTGGGCTATGCCTTGCACTAAGTAATCCTTCAAATGTCATATTGGTAAACATCTGAATTCCAATTATTATTACTTCATTCTTTTTAATCTAATCAAACTTCTCTCTTTCCACGCTCACACAGGATGTGCCTTTCTAACATACTGTGCCAGAGAGTCAGCACTGAAGGCCCAAAGCGCCCTCCATGAACAGAAGACGCTGCCAGGGGTAAGTACCCCCAATCTGCCCTCCGTCACAGGCTAAAACTGACTTTTAAAGTCTACAGTCACATAAAAATCATTTCACTCTCCCAGGCTCATAAATGGCTCACAGGGACACAGTAGATATTAAGATCCACATTTAAACACAGGCGCACAGATATAAAAACAGATGGACAGACTCAATCATTTCTGTTTTCACTGCCTCTGTTTCTTGCGCATTCAAGCACAAATTAGCTCTCGCACACTATAATAGACACACATACACAGGCAAACTAAAATACTGAGTGGCCTATCTCACCTTGCAGTGTCTTATTACACTAATCACTCCGCCAGAGATATTTGATAAGCGCTCCTTCATAACAGCCCGCGCTGCCCTTCCCTTGTCCTATTGCAATATGGCTGCTGCTGACACTAATTGCCTTGAGGAATCCCGTTTCTATTATCACATATAATCAAACAGTAAGTATAAACAATCATTTTTACCATGCATATCTCCATCTGGTGTTTTTTTTTTTGTTTTAATACCTACCCTTGTTTTTCTTAGTTTTTTTTTTTTTCCTTCACTTGCCTGTGGCAACAGGTAACTTTTTCAGTTAAAGTAATGGCCTCTTAAAATGACATAGGTAAAACATACCCTGTAGTAGGTTCTTAAGCCCACCCAGAAGGGGGTCCTCAATCTGGAATGAATATGAGGCTCTGCTGTCTATCTGTCCTCAATGTGTTGGAGGAGGTTACATTTCTCACATGGGGGGAATTATCAAGGCATGATTGAATTACTGCCTGAAGGAGCCTAAGAAGGAGAACTTCCTCTTGTGCCCGGACTTCTCATCAGGCACCTCTGCCTCTCCTTTCCTTTTGCTGCCAGGATAACTTCCCCGGTTGGGGCTTTAGTCACAGCCTGAGGACATCCTTCTGCGTCTCCAGGGAAGGGGAGGGGGCTGCAGTTAGGCAGAGTGAGACACGAGATAGGTAACTAACGAGGAAGACGGTATGCACATAGGCTGGTTCATAAATGTAAGCAGAGGTGGCTGAGGCATTTGTGCATGTGTTTGGCAAATTAGTTGATTTCACTTTGCTGCATGTCATAAATACTTCACTGACTGTTAGACTGACTGGTACACAGCAGAGTAGGTATCCCCGGGAGACGAAGCTTCCTGGCTCCTTACCGCCTCCCGCAGATTCATAATGAGATGATTGCCATGATGGTCCTTGCTGTGCCTGTCTTTATTGCCCTCCTGGAGGGACATTCTTGTTTGTCTTCTATCTAGAAAGAGGTTAATGGCATGTTCTGTGGGGTTTGAGTAAACATTTCCCCTGTACAGCTCGCAGCGAGGGGTCAGTCCTGCAATCTCAGGCTGAGCACAGCCCGCATACAGACGACTAATAAAGATGTTCTGTCTTTGTGTGTGGGTGTGAGTCTGAAACATGGAGAGAATGAGACACAGGAAGGAAGGGAGAGGAAAGCAGGGGAAGCTGAAGAAAGGCAGAGACAGACAAAGACTGGGAGAGGTGACACTTCTGGACAAGCCTCATTGTCACTGTCATGGCCTAATGGTTTGAGATGCTCATTCACATAATACTGCCATTTTGGCGGCTTCTCCACCCTGTGTTGCAGACATGATTGTGTAGTCCACTTGTGGCGGTGTGACTGTCAGGTAACCAAATGCACATTTTATTCCATTATGACGTGTGGCATTTAAAGAAAAGTTTGACTCTCTTTCTTAAGAGGACAAATGATTCAAAAATAACAGATACTTTGCCAAAGTACTTTTTTTTTCACACAAGTGAATGTAAATTGGGGTGTCATTGTTATAGTTAAATGTGTCAGTCGCTAAGCAATGTTGGTGAGAAATTTTGTTGTGTTTTTAACTATTTGTGGGAGAGGTTAAAACGAGTGATAGTCTGCTGGACTAGAAATTTTAATCACTGAATATTTGAGTTAAAGTTCTATCCAGATCACTATGTACACTGTGATGTTTTCAAGATAAACAACCACTGCAATTCAATAATTTATTTCCACAGCATATGTGATTCTCATTTCTGTAACTTTAAAACACAAAATTGAAATGTGAAATTCTGGCTACAATTCAAAGCTGCAAAATGAAATTGTGCAGCACAGAGATAGTTTTCAGAAAATTGAGAGGACCTTTTCCAGAACACATTCCTCACAGACAGAAAACAAAACTGTATCTTTGACAACATTTGTGTAAAGCAAATACACTGGGCATAATTTTCATCAGAAAGCACAAGTCACACAGTGTTCCGTTGTTGGACGAACAACCAGAACATTTCCTTCATGAACTCAGTTTTTTCTATTTCCATTTTGGTTGCTATGCAAATTTTATTTCATCCACTGTTCAAAAACACACATATGTAGTTAGACCACCAAGGTGTTGGCTAGTGCTAGGATTTCTATTATAACTTCTGCAACAGGTTTCTTTAAAGTCCTCTAATTAACAGCAGCCTAAAACCTAGTGATGAAGACGGTGTTCCCAAATTAATAAGCAATTTGGGAACAATTGCTTATTGTTCCCAATAAGAAATTGAGAACAATAAGCATCTCTCTACATTTCGTAGAGAGAGAAACAATGAGACGGAAATTTGGTAGTGACTATAGGCATTAAGACACATTGCTGCTTTTTGTATCTAATATTTTGGTTGTTACTACAATAAGATTATTTGATACTTTACTTTTTTCTAGCTATTTTCTTTATCAAAGTAATTAGTTATTCAACAACTCAAATGCTCCTGATACATTTTTCAGAGTTTTTGTTGCAAATCAGATATCTTTTCAAGGGAAGACTGCAGACATAATGTGTGCAGTCTGTCTCTGTAATGAATTTCCAACTATAATGTAACATAAGCAACAACAAACATCATACTTTGTAGAAATTAAAACATAACAGAACACAGGCTGATCAAAGAAAATGAAAACACAAAGTTTAGATATTGAATGTTTTTCATAAATTCTGGGACCAACTATTGGCTAAAAACAAAGGATACTTCACAAACCTCCAAACTGTGATTACGCATTTTTGACTGAACACACAACAAAGTCAACCCCAAGAAAAAGAACAAGATGTAATTTTTTCCAATGTGGGGAAAATGTTTTGTTTTATGTAGTCCCAAATTGAAGAGCATGGAGAGAGCAGGGAGGAGAGTCTCTTTTTTTTGTAAATAATAGAAAAGGAGAAGTTCAAGCTGAGTAACAGTTTTGTATATATACATATGCAGGCAGTGTCTTGTATATTGTTTGTAGTCCTAAAACTCTGAGCTATTGTTGGAAAAGTGGCAAGTCTGAGTGCTAAAAACTGCAAGTCACGTATTTCATGGCAAACATATACATTGTATATGTAGCTGACAGAAAGGGACTCTCAAGTAAGGTGCTCTGTTGTTTATGAAGAACATTACATTGCTCACTTCTGAAAAGAAATGTATCCAGTCAGTATTTTACTTCAAGTGGTTGTAGTGGTGCTGGTGGTAGCTATCTACTTACGCCACATTTCATCTGTTGCTAAAACAGACTAAAGATTGGTAATGAATTGAACTGCAGGGGTAAAACAGAAAATGATACAGTTTCAATTTTCTTACTATAAAATGAAACATTGAAAATGTGTTAAAAATCATTTTGAAGAGTGGATTATTTTGGAATGGGAAAAGACAAGAACAATTCATAATCTGAAGAACATTTTGATTACTTTCCAACAGCAAATATTTTATGTTTTTTTTTTTTGCAAAAATGTTCTCAGTTGGAATAACTCAGAACACTTTGACTAGGCCATGCTAACCCATATAAAGCATTCCATTAACAGTCTCATTTCTCTTGCAACTTCTAGCAAGAGGGAGTGAGAAACTCTGACCAGTTTCTCACTTCCTGCTGAACAGACGAATGCCCACTGCATGGTGCTGCCACTACTTGAGGACATTGTGTTCAGGGTGTTGATGCACACACAGAATTTCCTATGCAGTCAAAAAGTGTAAAGTTTTTATCAACATCTGACTGGATTGCCCAGCCTACAGTAACATGCCTGTCAAAAGATTCTCCCATATTAGCCGTGGATCTCTCCGGCTCCAAAGCGTTGAGCTTCAGTAGTCAGGGATTATTTTCCTTTTGAGTCAAAAACCACTTGATATCATATTTTGACCTCATTGAGAGATGGTCTTACAACATTTTTAAACACTGTTTTGCACTTGAGTTGCTTGCAGGGATTCTTTGTCTGCCTGTTGTGGCTGGAGAAAGCGTTAAGTTTGTTTGATCCACTGCCCATCAGGAGCACAATGAGCTCTTTATATCCAATGTGCATCAGATCTTTCTGCTACAGTTCGCACAGTTAATATAATTAAAGATTAAAACTCTTGCTCCCAGCACATTCTCAAACTCTCTACAACATGCTCATATTGATGGGACGGATAAGGATGTCATTTACTCAGGTACTGATTGACATGTTGAGTATTTGCATCCATACTTAGAGATCATTTGAGCAAATCATTGCCATT
Organism: Poecilia formosa; assembly: GCF_000485575.1. Taxonomy (NCBI): domain Eukaryota; kingdom Metazoa; phylum Chordata; class Actinopteri; order Cyprinodontiformes; family Poeciliidae; genus Poecilia; species Poecilia formosa. The sequence goes on along the minus strand of NW_006799985.1, from coordinate 2,732,776 downwards.
GCTTTATTACTAGACAATTGTGCACACATGTCAGTTGTTGATCAAAGAAAAAAAATCTGATGACCAGCTGCTTTTCTTTGATAGCCCATAAACTTTATTGCGGCGCTATTTTCTTGTTGGTAATGCCATCTGGCAATAAAGAGTGTAAGAAAGTAAAAATAATATTTGCAATTGCAGCTGCATAATGTTATTTACAACCATTTGCCAAATAGCCTCCCAACATGGCACTATTGGAGCTACAGATCTTCAAATGAATTCTCATCTCTCCTTTCAGGGCCGCGCTGCTTACTCCCTCACAGGCCAATTAGTTCTTTGTGTTTGCATGTAACAGGCATGCTAATTGGGTGCTACAGTGGCCCAAAAGCCGATTAAACATTTCTAGAAAAAAGCAAATATATTAATAAATAAAACATTCAGCCTCTCTTTGTCTCTCATTCACTTCACTGTGTTTGTCTTTCTAACCTTCCTCCAAGCTCTTCCTCTGCCTCACCATATCCCCACGGATGGCAGCGCTCGTCTTCTATTCTTGCCATTTACATAAAGGTGTCTGTTGATGGAGCCACATTCTTGGTTTCTGAGGACGAGTACTGGCAATGCCTCACCCCTGTATTGATGAAGAGGCACTTGAGTGCAGCTGTGCTAAAGATAAGCAACCAGAAACTTACAAAATCTCTTTTTCTGAAGAGTGTCTCTTCAGTCTCGAAAGGGTAACCTTGACGGCTCGAGTTTTGACCAAAGTGCTTGACAAAATGTTTTGCTTTCAAACATTTGTTTCTTTTCTGTCTCAGCTTTAAAAGCGCAGAAAATGACTTCAGTATATGCTCCCCCAAAAGTGGGACGGGGGAAGATTGTGCAATACGAGTATTATGTATCACTAAGCGCAAGCCATGGGGGCCATGGATCAGTGCATCCGTGTTGTTGACTTTCTCTCCCTTCATCACACCGCAAACATAGACTGCGTGTTTGCCTCGGTGCACATTGAAAATAAGAGACCAGCATTTTCACTTGTATTACTTCAAATCTAGACTGGCTCAGTTGGGAAGGAGAGTGACTGTAACTGAGAAAGCAAACAAACAAACAAACAAAACCCAGCAAAACAAAACAAAATTTAAGCTTTTGTGCCTTTACACAAACAGCGTTTTTCCAATAAAAAACTTTATAGTGCTTCAAAGAAGCAAGTTAGAGCTAAAACTGTTGAAAACTTTACTTGGAAGCAGAGTAAAATTATACATCTCAGACTTTCTAAATTTCAATGAGTAACGCTCAATCATTCATGTAAAAATATATAACAAGCTGCACAGAGGAAGGAGTCACTTTTGTAAAAGGAAACCAAAATGCAATTTTTGTTTCTTCACCAGGGACAGGGAGTCATGTCAGAGCTGACAGAAAAATGTGTGGAGCTAAATACAGGGGACTACTGGAAGAAAAACGGTTTGAAGCCGCAAAAGGCTTGTATAAGAATGGCCCAGTCAAAGCCCAGGCCTAGATTAAATTGAGAATAACACTTGATTGATGCTCTCTAGCCAAACTAAATGAGCCTATTTTACTAAGAATCACTGGATGAGCTTCAGTCTCTAGATATGCACTGGTGGTACAGATAAACTCTCCAAAAACCTGCAGATGCAACTGCAGCGAAAAGTGAAACTGTAACATAACTGTAACAGTTTCTTTGTAATATTTATTTGTAAAAGAAAATGAAAGCCATTAATTGCATTCTTTCCACGGCCTGCTTGTTCTGATTTATCACATACAATCTCAATAAAATACAAAATAATTCTACAAACTGATAAGGTTTTATGAGTACTGTACACTGTATTTACCATGACAATACTGACTTTTAGAGTCTGACATCCAACCCTTTTAAATACAAATTGTGATCTGATTTTTTTTCTCTTTGTTGCAGATTCATGTTATCAGAGAACATAGTAATGTAACAATATTGAACAGGTCCACTCGTAGACATGTTTGACAGACTTTGTCCTTGATGGAGGTTTGTAAAACCTCAGTTCTCCTTAGTCATTGCCATCATGAGAGAAAAGTGAAAAGGGGTCTGTGCGTTGGACGCTGCACCCCCTTCAAGGCTGCTCTGCTCTACTCATCGTCAATTACGTCTATATCATTTTCTTTCAGCCGCTCGCTTTAGAAAAGAAATTAAAAAGGGCCATTGTTTTTCTTATCCCCTGTGGGCTGAGAGCTTTCACTATGCTACCGGCTTGTGCTTGGCCATCCTGCTGATTAGAGAGTGAATGGAATCACGATTGAGGGATGCACTCAGCATTGTCTTCCATTATTTGGCTGGTGGCTCTTAATTTCATACAAAAATTAATTTTCCCACATCTGATTTGATTTCTCAGTCCTGTATAGTGTTGAGCCTTGGAGGCAAGGTGGCTGGACATCACAGAACTCCTGTCTGTTTTACTGCTGAATGTAGAGAAAGCGCAAACGCAGATGATTGTTTTAACCAGCCCATAAAGATTGCAGGCCGGGGATGCCGGACGGATGAGAAAGAGAAGTAGTGCTTTTTAAAGACTGTGGGAGGGGATGCAGACTTTTGTTGGTCAGAGAATGACAAAAACCTGGGCTATTTTTGCCTATTGATCTTGAATATCTTTTTTTCAGAGGCTTTTGGAGGGATAGTTTATTTATGAAGTAAAACTCAAGAAAAGAGAAAGAGAAAGAGAGATAAGGTACCGCAATATTTTCTTTACAATGCAGAAGAACTCGAAAGATGAGGACAGATAAAATGTCAGAAATGCTCATTAATCTTCTTTCATCATCTTGCTTTAGTGTCCCCGTAAATAAATTATTTACATTTTGCTATTTAGTGACAGAAAAGATTTTCATGGCATGTTTTTCTGACAGACCAACACAAAGCAGTTTGCAATGCAATTTAATTTTAGGTCTAGGATTTGATTGGGCAGCATGAATGTGCTTTAATCAAAGCCAGTACATTGTTGTCCTGTTATACATAGCATTTTGTGTCCGGATAAAAATGTTGGATTTTGTTCTAATCTGACAAAAACATTCTTCCTAATGTTACCAAGGTTCCCAATAATTGGCTATAATATATGGATTATAGCCAATTATGAATCCGATTACTATCAGGATTCGTTTAGCAATGTTTTTTTCATGACCCTTTCATGAATGAGAGACTATAGCAGCACTAGTTGTCAACATCTATCGATGTCTGTAGTCCTTTCTGGGTTCCTTAGATATTTTAGTTTCTTCTTGGATTAATGCTCACCTTGCCCAGGTGCTCAGTTAGCTCATGTTTTGTAGCCTAAATCTGCTTTTAACTTCTCCATAACTTTATTGGTGATAGTCTGCTGTGTTCCTCAGTCTTCAATATGCTGTTTGGGCACGAATGTTTGTGCACAAACCCTTTGAGAGCTTTCACAAGAGAAGCTGTATTCAGCTATTAACTACGTAGGTACTATGGAGATGTAGAAAGTTGAAATACATACGCTTATAAAACTTTTCAGATTTTAATCTGTAGAAAATTTTGAAAATAATTTTTGCTTTCCTTTCAGTTCAGAATTGCAGGATTTCTTTCTTTCTTTCTTTTTTTTTTGGGAAAACATTCCCCTGGAAAACATCAAAGTTTGAGCCTGCAAAAAGACAAAATGTCAAAAAGGCAATGGATGAATACTTTTGTAAGGCAGTGTAAAGAGGGAAAAAAAGTAACCTCAAGAAATAATTCTGGAAAGCAAAAGAATCTTCTTTTAATGAGTGGATTTTCTCAAAAAATGTGTTGAAGGCTGAGCAGTTCTTTCACACCCCCCACCTCTGTTCAACATGTTCACTATCTCTCCCAGTGGCTGACAGGTGGAGTCTGACTCTGCCATGCATGCTCTCCTGCACTAATTTATCCACTTCTTTGGCTGTAATGAGGCAGAACTGGTAAATGTGGGGACAGCATTGTTAACATTGCTGCTTCACTGGGAAAGAGGAGAAGGCTGATAAATAGTGGAGAAGGATGGAAATGAGGCCCTTGTGCTGTCACACCTTCAGAAATGATGCTCTGAGACTTTTACTCGGGTTGAACTGCTGTCTCATAGTGAAGCTGCTTGCTGAAAGAAAACGACATTTCCTCAAGCAATTAGGCATCAAAGTTTTTCGCTGCATCAAAACTGGTTGTTTGGCTGCAACAGTGAGAAAGAGTAAAAACAATTAAAAAAAATGAATATTTGATTTTTCTTTTCTTCTGAAACTGATAAAAAAATAGTATAAATAGAGTTAATTAGCTCATATTTCCCTTAGAGTAAGATGATCAAGGACAGAGAGGAGTTCTGGAGATAGTCAGAAGATGTCTCAGTCTAGTTTCACAGCATCAGAAACAAGTGTTGACAAGGCTCTGTAGTGGTAGCTCAACTGTAACCCAGCTCACTTCAGTTTTCTTCCGAATTTCTCTTCTTTTCCAATTTATTTCCTTCCTGTTTCCTTTGCAGTGGAGGAAAGAGATAAAGGGATGATGCATCCATAGATAGACTGTGAGAGCAGAAACATTCCTGCATAATTACCACTCAAGCATCAACCGGACAAACTTCTCCATCAGCGTGTCCAAAGGATTAACTGCACTTCGGTCCTCTTATCTCCCCTCATTTCATTTAAGAAAGAAAATGACCTTGTGCTTGTTTACATGCTGATTAAAGACGGGAGGGAAGGGAGGAGACAGAAAGTCAAACAGCAATCAGAGGAGTTTGTTAAGCAGAAGTATTTTTGGATGCAGGCTCTCAGTGGATACAGTGAATTAGAGCCAGACTGTGTCACGGTAAAACCCCCCCCCGCCCTTATGTAGCAACTAACGAACGATGGGTGGGCTGGCAGAAAGAGGAAGGTGTGTGTTTGCACGTGTTTCTGAATGTGGCATGTGATGAAAAAAATGCTTAGTGTGTGGGTGGTTCTATTGGTTAGTCTGCCTGTTTCATCGCTCTCAGAATAGCTCCTGTTCCTGGACTCCTGTGAGTCAGTGCATCTACAGTACGATGCTGTCTGTGTGTAATGGGCATTGGAGAGCTTTTTAACTCACATCTTGCAGGAAACAATTTGAATTTTAAACCTATAAAGTGAAAGGTATTTGTATAAAAACACTCTTGGATCTTTAAGAGGAAACTTTTCTCCTGACTTGCTTTGTCTCTCATGTCTACTTGTCACTGCAAAAAGATGGAACCGTAAACTATCCTAAACAAGTAGTGCCGAAGTGGATTGTGTCTCTAACCTCAAAGCAGTGCTCCTCGTGAAGTATCTTTTTAACTGCTTGACTCCAGAGATTCTCTCTGTCTCATCTTTTGGCACCAAAAAGCTATGGCTTCTAGCATTTCATGCATCTTTGCCGTAAAGAAATGCAGAGAACCCATGAAGTCTTAGCTTGTGAAATTTAATGCAACTTGTGATGAAGGGACGTGAGCCACTGGTTTCATGCATGTTTTTGCAGGGAATCTGGTAGTGCTTCAGAGCCTGTTTCTAATTTAGAATCAAAATTTAGAAACCTGAAAGGAGAAACGGAGTACTTTGGATGCCTTTTAGCTAAAATAATGTGTTGATAATGCAATTAAAAATAACCCACACCTTTAACGATGGAAGACATGGAAATATGAAAGTTTGAAATGGATATCTGAATTGGCAAATCAACAGTCTGACCTGGAGTTTCCTCTGAGACGTGAAGGTTTACTCCAGAAAAGTGACAGTTAGCCGACTGATTTCTATGGACTGTTCTGTTAAATAATAATAAAAAATATCAATCTGTTTATTTAAGCCACTTCTTTATCACATGTTCATCTTAGCATAAAACTATTGTCTCATCAAAATTAAACAGGTCTAAAGATGTCTGAGTTTTAAAAAGAAACCTTATATATATTAGACTTATGGTAAATATGGCAGAGCATTACCAGTGTGAAAATTAAACCAGCCTGTTTGTTGTTCCTTGATTACTGTCAGTCACTGTAGCTCTGTAATAAGAGAATTATAGACACAAGTCCATTATCTGGTGCTACAAGAATATTTACAATTAGTTTTATCACATTTGTTTACATGCTATGTTGAACTCTGGAAGCTGACCGAAACACTACATGCAAGTTGTTACAGGGTAATTGCTTACACACTTGATTAGTAACAATTAAATGACAAGGGAAAGTGTGTCACAAATTAACCACAGGTGAAGCAATGTTTGATTTCAGTGAAAACTTGATAACCGTATTTTACATCATCACGTAGACCATTCTAACAAATTAATTCACTGGGTACTAAGGAAGCACCTCCAAACACTGCAAGAATTTATAGAAAGCTCTCTGGGTCGTCCTGAAACAACCCCATCACAGTCAGACAACCCTTCCTCCTGAAGAGTGGAAGTTGGCAACCACAGTAAGGGAGCGACAGAAGGGATTGACTAAAGGTTTGTGACAACAGAAGAAAATGCTGTGATTTCACACACAGTGAAATATATAATATGTGTAGAAGTTGTGCACATTAACTGTACCAAGATTTGTGGAAAAAACAGTTCAGTTTTCACAGGCAAGCAGCTGAAATCAATAATCTGGTTAAGATTAGCAAGTGGTGAATGAAAAAACCAGCAAATTTCTTTACTTCTAATTTTTCTTTATTCCTTGTCATTTATATCACATCTCTCACATACACACTGCAATTATGTTTGTTTGTTTTGTTTTTTTTGTTACCTCTGTAGATGAAGAAACAGTGATTCATGAAAACATGAAAATGCTCTCAGGGAAACCAGAGGCTTAACATTCTGAGTGTAGAGAATCTTATTCTTACCTGCAGATTTCTCTTCCTTTACACTACACTGCCCTAGATTTTTAGAGACTTTAAAAGGAAAACATTAAAATAAATAAATAAATAAATGGATAACTTTGACATGAACACTTACTGCAGGAGCTTGTGTTTATTTACATTTCACCATTTTATGCCAGGGTTTATTACTTGCAGAATGGGTTAAATAAATAAATAAATAAATAAATAAATAAAATATTGAGTCTTTGTTACATGTTTTCCACTACTAATGGCAAGGAGTAATGATTTTACCCTTTGGCTGTTTTGACCAAGCAAACACTTTGGATATATTGATCAATATTCAGGCAGAAAACCTTTACCCAGTTATATAACAGCTGAATGACAATTAGCAGAAATCTGTAAACTGTATGAACAAAGGTCAAATGTCTGTGGTCCAAGAGATTGTTCTGCCAATTAAAGAATTAGAAAATACAGCAATTATTACTTAAACAAATTATGATAAAAATAAAGGAAGGGATTTTTTTTTCTTCTTTTTTTTATCAATTTTCGTAAACTCCTGATGCTGCTCTTTTAAGATTTTAGTGGTCTGCATGAGCTATCCATTCTGTGAAGATGAAGTGGAGAGGTTGTGCTTGCTGTGGATTTTGTGTAAAAATGGCCACAGAAAGGAGAGCGAGGGAATCAAATGAGCGAAAGGTGAAATGAGTTTCCGTTCAGTCGGCGCTGCCACAGCAAATGAAGTCTCTGCCAGACCTGTGTCTGAAATAGCACCAAGGCCAACACCTTAGCTTTTGCTTATTAATGCAGCACTTCTGTGGCCGTCTTCCTTCACACAAACTGACTCAACAGTCACACAAGCAACACATGCTAATGCAGTCTGCACGGCTCATTCACTTTTTTTTACACAGTGCAATTATTTGCCAACATCCTGTCCGAAAACACACACACTCTCACTCATTGTCAGATCAATACTGCATTACTGCATGTTCTCCTCTGAGACGGTGTAGTGATGGGTGTAGGCTGTGGTTAGAAACCATCTCTTGAGGGTGTGGAGTGGTCAGGCACAAGGGGCAGATCTGAGGAGGCTTCACAGTTCTGACAGGCAGTTTCACCCCTCGACTTCTTTCCCTTTTGCTCCCTGGTTTCATCTGTGGCTCTGCCTATGATCATTAATAGAAATTTTAGATGTGAATGCTGCACATGTTCAGCCCCGTTGTTCATTTTTGCATCTGTATATGCTCGATAGCAATTATATAGAAACATCAACCCACCATGTTGTTTAATTAAAGTGTTTACACATTTTATTTAAAAATAAAAAAAAAAACTGGATTTTTGTTTGCATAAGAAAAACAGCAACAAAATAAATCCCACATCATGGTCATAATCAGGACGATTTGTGTGTGTGTGTATGTGTGCGTGGGTGCGTGGGTGTGTGGGTGTGTGTGTGCGTGCATGTGTGTGTTTGAGTATGGCTTATATTTATGTTTTTCCCATCTGGGATTTTGTGCTGCATGAAGCAGAGCAAGCGAAGTCCTTTGGTGCCGACCGAAGCTCCAGCTTTTCCATCTAAACTGTATCATTAAAACGGGCAGAGAGGCGAGGGACACAGCCCCTCCACACCTCATAAAGTTGAGTGCCATACGAGGCAAAGTGCCACGCACCACTGCATTTACGGGCGAGTCTGACGTACTTTTTACACACCTTGTCCTCTCTCTCACTTTCATCGCTGTCTGTTTATGTGCTATTACTCACATTCTGCAATTCCTATTTTTTCTAGTTTGCTCAGTATTAAGTATTGACCGATACTTCAACCGCCTCCTTTTGCTCCCTCTGCTTTTTTTCCCCCCCCTCTGTCAAAATTTTCCAACAAGTAGCTGGAGCGTAACATTGAAAGGGTATAATCAATGGAAAAGCACCACTTAGGGAACCCATTTGATGCATACTGTAGGGCAGAGTTGATTCAAGGGTGTAGATTGAGTCAAGCCTCATTTCATATCCTCCCCAATTAGTCATCCAGCTTGTGCCCTCTCTAACCTCCTATTCTCAAGAAGCGCCAGCCTCTCGTTTCACTCTAAACTATGGATGAATTCATCTTTAAAAAAAAGATCTGTGCCTTTTTTTTGTGAGAAGAATGTACGATACATTTTTTTCCCTTTCTTTGATTTCCTTTTATCTTGCTTCCTACCTGTTCTGGGATAAAACTAAAGCATTCGTCCAGAAACTCGCCTTATTTTTGCTTTCTCATTCACTCCCACACCCAGTTCAACTTTTCCTCCTGTATGCCCATTTTCCTTTTCCTATAAATTTCTGCTTAAATCCCACTTAAATCAGCATCAGCAGCTGTCCTTAAAGCTCCATTATCTACAATTACTCCAGCATTAGGGAGTCAGGGTACACCTGCCCCTCCAAAAAAGTGTCTCTATCTAAAAACATAAGATTCATACTCAAAAGGGATTGGTTATTTTCTTTTTTTATATATAATAGTGGTGGATTGGTCATCATTGTGCGGCTTGTAGATGATACAGCTCACAGTCTGGATGAATAATTTTAATTTGTGCGGTGTATGCTGCTATTAATGGTATTCTAAAATAAAACACAATTTAACTAATTGCCATCAAAGTCACCTACTTAAGTACAGTACACCTGCATGAAACATGATCTCAGTGTAAATAACACAGTTCTGTAAATGGCTCAGAGTTCAGACCAAGGATCATGCCTGAGAGGTTGGAGATAATTGTTAAAGCAGAGTTTGGTTTTAAAACTAAGTCCAGAGTTTGCTACATATTTTTTTGCCCCAGTTAAATGTGGCAAAAATCTAGTCAAAAAAAAAAAATAAAAATTTAAAAATCCTTGAGTTTACCATTTATCACAAGCTATGTGAGGGGCTGACAATATACGAGGAGTTCTGGTAAGATGAGATCAAAACTGCAAGACACTCAAAACACTTTTTGCAGGGCAGCTGATGTGAAAATAGATGGGGCTAACATTTGAGAGATACAGGCAGAAAAATGCTTTAAAAGCTTTGGACACTAGGAAGTCGGAGTATTTTCATGTATTCAAAGTCAACAGGTAAAGCCGATTGAGAAGCCTTGATGAGCTAACGGTTGGTAATCACAGATTTTCTCCATCCAGTCTTTCTGAGCTTGAGCTATCTTCCAAAGAAGAATGGGAAGAAATGTATCCACTATCCAAAAAAGACTTGCAGCCACATCAAAATGTGGTCCTCAAAATATTGTCTCAGGAGAATTGAACACAAATATATCACACTTTCTAGAGTTTTATTGGTATAACCCTAACCCTTCTTAAACTTTCTATCTACTCCTTTTTATTTTACAATTACAATTTAGTTTTATTTGTCTGTCATGTAAAATGTCCAATTCAATCGGCATAGATACTTTTTGAAATGCACCGTATGCCTTGGATTTAGTTTAATTTTGTCTGAAATGTAAAACATTCAGCTCTACGTATTTGGTAATTCATGTTTGCAAAGGAGAAATACAATTCAGAACAAACACTAAGCCAAAATTAGGTTTAGTTTTGACTTTTTTTTAATATCATGTTATTTGTTTTTTCACACTTGCAATAAATAAATAAGTGAAATATTCTGTCTGCAAAAGACCTTAAAAGTAAACAGTGCACAATTCTGCAAAGAGGAAGATTTTTTTCTGTCTTCATGCAGAAGTCTAGGCTGAGTCACTGCTACTCTGTGGCTCTGGCCCCCTGAGGAAAGTTTAAATCAAAATTAAAGTTCCCCTTTGTTTGCGCTATGAGCTGGTACAAGAATAAATCTGTTAATTAGCTAAAACACACACAGAGTTCAAGCGGTCAAATCTGAAAATAAGACGCATGGGCAGCGCAGATGCCTGCGTAAGTCAAATGAGGACAAGCTTGCACAGAGGGCCTTCATTGAGACACTGGTGTTTATAGAGAAAGTTTGTGCTTCAAAATCATGTGTGTGAGTGTTAGGTGTATATGTTCCTTGCCACAGAGGGGCGCGGGACATGTACGAGTGGTTGGGTAAGGTGAGAAGGAGGACTGGGATGAACTCGGCTGTAGATAGCCTGATCTGATTGACAGTGATGGCAGATAAGGTGCTCGCAGAGAAGGAACAGAGAACAGAGCTGCAGACAAAGATAAGGGCCAAGATTAGCACCCTGTAACGTCACACAGAGAGAGGCAGAGTCCAGCAGAGAGGGAAAGATTGAGATGTTGATGCTGAAAGGTACTGGCTACCATGAAAATAACAGGTAAGAGTGAAGGTATCTCAGTGAAGAGTCAGCGAGAGAGAGAGAGAGAGAGAGAGTGTGTGTTTGTGTTTGTGTCTGTATTCAATTGTTCATCAGACCGTGCACCAAGGTAGCATGCACACACCCTGTTGATGGAGGAGGGCAACTAATCAGCTCATAATCCAAGCGGCTGCTGTTTCCTGGGCAACAGTGGTGTACGCTCATGCATGGCAAACAGATACACTCGCTCCATTATTTCTGTCTCTCTTTATGTTTCTTCTCCCATCTTTTTTTTGGTTTTTAGCTTTCCCCTTTCTTCCCTTTCCTGTCAACACGGCCTAATTTTCTTCTCTAATTCTGACATCCGGTTCTCTTTTTAATGTCTCCTTCCCTCGTTTCTCTTTTATTCTTAAACTTTTCTGTAAGAGTTAAAAGTCCCTTTTTTTTGCACCCCTTTCTAATTTTCTTCTTCCTTGTCTCAAACCCATCAAAATAGCCCCACCTGTCTTTCCCATTCATATTTCTTCCCCGTTTTACTGTAAGGAAATTGACAGTTCTTATTGTTTCATCTGTCTTTTCTTACATTAACTTTTTCCCCTTTCTTTGTACAATTTTGTTTTATATTACCTCACACCCTATCTCACCGAATTGTCTCCCTCCCATGTAAACACAGACACCACAATTCTCTTCTTGTGGCAATTTCCACTTTTTTAATTTCGTTTTCTCTCCCTCCTTTTCTTTTCATTCTGTTTCTCTCTCCACCCCTCTTCCAGAAAACAGTCTTTGTTTTTACCCCCCTTTCCTCTCTGCATGCCACGGGGTCCGGGGCTGGTGTATTTGCGCAGTGATGTTGAAGGCCTTGATGATCACTCTCCAGGAGATGATTATTTGGTCAGGGCCCGGCAGCCTCCTCTCTTGCCCTGCACGGCTGGAGCCCGGTGTCGACTATGTGTGTCCGCGTGTGTGCGCATGCATCACAATTTAGTCTGTGCAGATATGAGATTATTATTTTTTGTGTGTCTTAGTGTTTCTTCTTGACCCATTTATTTAGACGGCTAATAAATAGGCATAGTGTATGGCTTGCTTTATATGAAACTGGAATTTTTCATGAAAGCAAATATATTTAATGCAAAAAAAAACAAACAGAATAATCAAGGGCCATCAATTATTCATTCCATAAAACTATGAAATAAAACATATTTAACACATAAAATATTTATGTTTTTGCTGAAGCTGTTGCTTGGCGTTAGTTTTTCAGCTTCTTGTGTGCATGAGAGTGTAACGTATGTTTGTCACCTCTTGTACTCCTTAACCTAATCCCTCTTCACCCTTTGTTTCTGAACCTTAACACTTTCTAAGAGGTAGGATGTCAAATTCCCCCACAGATTTAGATATTTTTATGTCACACTAACTCATCTGAAGTGTTCTGGTATTTAACGTTTGATATCACTGTCAATCACTATTGATTAATACCAAAATTGGCAAAACAAAAATCAAATATTTCTTTATGTAAAATATTTTAGAAACTAGCAACTGATATAATTACTATTAAATGTGTGCCAAGTTCTTTTCAAGAAGTTTAAAAAAGGGGAAAAAAACAAAAAATGCACAGGAGCACATGCTGTTTGTAATTTGTTCTGCTGTAATGTATTGTAGTTAACACGTATTTTCAGTGAGACTAGTCATCAGTAGACCTGAAGAACATTTGCAGGTTGGTATATTTATAAAATCTGCTGTTTTTGTATAGTTTAGTTGTATGTTATATGTTGGTGTAATGGCAATGCAGTACGAACTTAAACAACTTAGACTAAGTTTTTTTTTTTGTGGAATTTGCTTTGAATTCATTTTTGTTCTTGCTCAACAGGCGTACAAATAATGTAAGAGTCAAAAATGATAATTAGTCGTCACACAACAAATTTGAGTATAATTTGGTAATACACTAAACTTATAATTTGAGTATAAATTATACCCTAGGTCAAAAATGTTTACCTAATAAAAAGTTACAATATGTAAAAATGATCATACTTTTTAAAGGAGTATGATTTTTCAGTGCAATATATGAAATACCTAATGACTGAGATGCCAAAACAAAAGGGTGAGTGGGAGTGCTAGTGACCCTTGGAAGTGGGATTCGGTCGGTCTGAGACTGATACTTGTATTTCCAAAGGTCTAAAGTCTACCAATCTTTTTTTTTTGTCTCAGCAAATGTCACTTTTTTCATCCATTTTTCTCACTGTCTTGACCTCCTCTTTTCTTTATCTCATCTTTTGTGTCTCTCCAAACTACCTGACCCCATCTTCTGTGCAAACACAGATGCCCAGAGCCTTTGGCATTTTCACTAGCTGCTATATTTTTTCTTGAGCCGGCTGTCTGGTTAGTCTGGTGTAAATGTGAAAAAGGCGTCGGCTGTGGCGTTTCACCCAAATTACCCTCTCCTTCGCTCTCTGTCTTTCAGCACACTGCTGCTCATCGCTTTTTCACCTAGGAGCACAAGCAAAGACTGGGCTTCGCCTCTATGCCACAGAGAGACAATCGATTGCTTTCATAAAATAAAATGGTGGACATGAAAGGAGCTTGATAAATGGCAGGCTATTTGGCCCTAATTGCAACCCTTTAAAATGTCTTGGTGATGATTTGAACAGGCTTCGACTGAAGTTAGTGTGATCAAAGAAGAGAGAAAAAAAGATTAAAACACACTGGCTGGCTGAGGCTTAACTGCACGTCTCCAACTCCTGACCCCACGTGGCCTCCAGCTCTGAGGAACGGCCGATATTCTGTGCTTTACTACCAAATAAATCAAAGACTTTGCAGAACGATGTCTTATCGCGCCTTATGCTAGTTCCTGGATCATCTTGCAGTTAATCATCATCCTTCAACTGCAGCCTCATTATAGCTTTCGAATTCGTGATAAACACAGAAGGACGGAAGTCGAAGAAAATATGGAGGGCTGGGCACTGAGTGTTTATGATCAGCACACACAGTCTCTTGGCATAAATGTTGAAAAGAAAACCTCTAACTCGTATGCATGCAGTGTGGGCTGCAAACACACACGAGAACAAATAGTAATAAAGATTGATGACAGTCAAACAAAAGTAAGAATCACTGCTAGAGTAACACATCAGCGTGCGTGTGTGTGTTGTGTTTGTGGTGATGGAGATAAATGGGGTTAGATCAGAGGGAGCCATTAGAACAATGGAACAGAGCAAAGAGGGGAGAGAATGGAGAAGACCACGCTGGTCAGCCCGGCATCCCCTGAGCCGAGTCTGAGACGATGTTTAATCAGGCCTGTGAACCTACGAGACCGGGGTCACCCCGGCACACTCATTAGACTTGATGGGAGCATTGTACCACGACAGATGAGTACAATCTTTACTCTGTTCATCCATCTCTAAAAACACACACATATAATCACCTTGCGCACCTCCTTTGCCCCAAACGTCTCATTTCTCCACCTTGTTTTTGTGCACACATCGTGCACTCAGCGGAAATGACTGTCTATAATTGTATGTCCTCAGTAATTTTGCAGACACAATGTTTGTTCTTTTGACACTTGGCCTGATGACAGATGAGTCTAACGACTGATAAGTAGACAACAAGAGAATGACTTTTATTTATGGCAAAATGCTTGTAGGACCAAAACAAGTACAACACTCCTAATGGGTAATCATATTAATAGCAGTCACTTGTCTAAAAGCTTCATTTGTCATGCACCAGCTTAAATACACAGTGCCTTGCACAAGTATCTTTATCCCCAGAACTTTTTTGCACTTTGTGACATTATAACTGTGAACTTAAGTGTGCATTTTTCAAGTCACAGTTATTGCAGTAAGAAGTTGGAGCTACAAACCATTGCATGCAGCCCACATTGTTCTGATTATTTGTGAACAGCAAAGAAAAATAATGTTTTCTTCCACTATGTGTTGTTCTATCATATATAATTCTATTATAAAACAGTTGATGTTTCTGCTTCTATTGAGATAAAATGTGAGCAAGTTAAAGAGGCACAGTTTATGACAGTAAAAACATTTAATCAAGATTGTCTGCCATCTGAAGCTGAATATAAACAATCTTTGACTGAACAGGTTGAGGCCGAGGGAGTTGACAAGGGGTTAAATGGGGTTATTTTCCAAAGCTAAGCACACAGTTCTGTTTGCTTCCCTCTACTACAGCAACGACTGGAGATTTATTACAATGCAAATGACAGCTCAGAGTATATGCCAAGGAGTTAATTACGTGCCAACCTATCAGAGGAGTTACATGACAAAATAGCTTTGGCATTGGCATTTTCACTCGAAGAAGAGGAAGAGAGACAAAAACACAGAGAGAAAAATGTTTGCATCAGTTGGGAATATTCCACCACCATTCGCAAACAACCAGCGGTTATCTGGACACACATATACCCGAGCAAAAACACACCAGGCAGGTTGGTCTGCAGTACTCCTATTGCATCCGTTGTTACAAAGAAAGACAATAAGTACGATGCTGTGCTTTATTGCCTCTGTTCCTTTCCCTCCCTTCAGAACCCCAGCTGTTGGAAATATCCAAGCTGTTTATATCACTGCACTTCTTTTGCCGAATGTCAGTTATTGAAACTGGCAAGGGTGAGAAGTGTCGATATGAGACAATACACACTGTGTATACTCAGCATGCAATATGTAGAAACCTGGGTAAACATCCCAGAGCAAACAGGAGTTTTATTGTTGCTTTGCAAAAGGAAACTAACCTGAGCAAAAGGAAATAAGGGATAAAGCATTCTTTGAATTTCTTAGACACTAAGAGCAAAGGCATGGCAAAGAGATATCCTATAAATCCTGATTGTGACAACCATGTAAATATTTATGTTCACAAGTCAGACTGAGACTAGCAGCAGAGGACATTGTGGCTGGGGGACTGGGAATGCTGTCTTACCCTGCTCAGCACGTTAACTCAATATTCATCTTCGCTCGCTCTGTTTCTCCTGGTATCATCTGTGCTGCAGACCACACATGTATATTCATTACTGACCTCCGACTGTCTCAACGGCGGAAGCCATGAGCCCTCTAGGCTGGTGTGACGGCACCATGAAGCTTGTTATAGGCGCACAGTGGTGGCTACATGAGGCATTTTGTGTGCTGCAAAAATGAGAGGTAATGAATGTAGATGTGAGTCGGAGCCATCCGGAGGAACCATTTGAATTTGTATGCCTTGGTGGCATTTCTTCAAGCCAACTAACTTGTGACATAGGTGGATGGAGGAGGGAGGTGGCAACATGGGGAAAAGCTTAACTCCCAAGGGAATTTTGGCACTCACTACCCCAACATCTGCAGGAGACTCTTTTTTTTTAACTTGGAGAAGTCCTGTTTTTTTATTTTAGCAGTTGCATTAGCTTGGCAGAAGTGTTTCATCTGTTTAAGCAGATGAAATAGCAGCTAATAAAAACGGCTAAGCACTTGAGTGCTGCACATATTTGAAAGCTATTAGTTGGATTTTAATAAATCAATGTAATCATCTGTTTCCGCAGATTAACTGCAAACTCAATTTTGAAGGCTTACCTAAACAGTTGTCTGAATCTTTTTGTTGGAATTGATCTAAAGGCAAAACGTAGAAAATCCTGTTATATTTTAGTCAAAATCTAAACTTCTCATCATGCATCAGAGGGTCTTGTCCTACAGGTAAAATCTCTACCTTTTACCAGATTTATATTTAGTGATTGCATTTGGGGTTATTTACAACTCTCTCAATAAAGCAACCTAATCACTTCAGTTGGGTTTTCTCTAGATACAGTGATACACAAAACACAGGGAAAAAATATTTATCAGAATTATCACACTCAATTCCTCACTAATACTTCAAAATCAGAGGCGACCTGGCTTTCTGTTATCAAAGTCATGCTCTGAAATATTCTTTTAACTATTTCTGACATATTTCCCATGGTTTCAGCATTTATGCTGTTTTCAAAATGAACTTTTCAGTAGACAGGTGGGAATGTGTTTTTTATCTCCAGCAAGCTACTTCATAAACATTATTATCTACTTTGACCATTACCTGTGTACATAAAAGTGCATTAATGTCTAAACTTTTCATAGCCTTGAGTCACTAATGAAGGAAGTGTTATCTTGGCATCTAAGTAATCAGTGATAAACATCATTAGGAATACTAACATCAAAACCACATTGGTTGCCACATGGCCTCAATAATAAAAGTATCACAGGTAGTTATATGAATTCTGAAACAAACTCATGAGAGTTTATAACAGCTATGTTTATCTAATTATATGTAGCAGCCAGTTGTTGAGTGTTGAGGCCAACCTCTACATAAGCAGAAACAAATGTCCTATTTCTTATATGTAAAAAAAAGCATTAGTGTTTTATTAGTGTCTTTGCATAATTAAAAATATTAAATAAATTACCTAGTCTATGTACTGCTCTCTGGATGTTGCTGAGATTAAGTAAAAACATATAGTTGAAGCACATGAGGAGGCCACTATCACTTTGTTCATTGCCTCTGGAATGTCTTTAAAGTTAATGTTAAATTTTATAGATTTCTGATAGCTCTATTTTTGGTCTACATAGAAAAAGATATTCTTGTGTGTGGGTATATGTGAGAGTTCTTGAATGCCAGTGCAGGAAAAATGCTAAAAGTGTGGATGGTGTGGCACGGAAAGTATGAGCAAGTGTTTGTGTGAAAGAAAACGTGAGTGCGTGTTTGTGTTGGAGATGAGGGGACTGTTTGGGCCGCTGGGAGACAGGGGGTCTAACGAGGATGTATGACTGTTTCAGCATCCATCTGCAGACATTTTTCTTCTGTCATTCACTCCTGCTGTCTGCCCACAACACACCTCATCCCACATGGCAATAAAACACACACACCTATACACACACCCTCCCACAACAGGCCTCCTTTAGCCATTATCTCCAATATTATGGCATTCTCGCTGATCCACAAAAAAAAAAAGAAGAAGAAGAAAATCTGAGGCATGTTTGGAATCCAGAGCTGTAGAGGCTTGAGAATTGTTTTAATCCTGTAAAGGAGATGAGAACTATTTTAAGACAGTGTGGTTATGGATCTGATTTACATCTGATTTTTTTTCTTTTGGAAAGAAATGGTTCATCAGACACAAAGTCAAACTGCTCTCTCTTAACCACCTGGCCTAAATCCTATAGAAGATCTGTGAGATGAGCTGAGGAAAAGAGAGCATAGGTAGGTAGCAGTATCGTCTGTATTATGTTAAAAGGAATTTTATGAAAACCAACAATTTATTCATAAAGAAACTTCTTCACACTAATGTATTCACAAATTAAAGCCTCAGTTTATCTAAATGTTTTATTGTGACACTGATGAACTTGTTCTCTGACTTTTTTGAACTTCTTTATCTGAATTCCCAACAAATTTGTCTGCATCTGTACGTAACAGAAACAGAATAAAATTCCCACCAAGCTGTGGGCTGAATAAGTATCTGGGTAGCAGATGTGGTTTTAATAATCTGGAGTCTGATGGAATGTGGGTAGCAGTTGTTTGTATTTCTTATTGCCTTTTCCCTTTCAGGAAAGCTTTAAAGAGCGTATATGGATGTGTTCTGTTTTTGCTTTCGTTTTGGGGGTCTCCTGATGGCTCTGATAGTGGAAACCTACAGGAATGATGTGATTGTGGGGTGGAGGGATTGCTCTGGTGATGGTGGTTACACTAAAATACCCATCTTTAACTGTTGATGTGGCATTTGGTTGGGATGTCAAAACCTAATCTTCCTCTGAAGAGACACAAACACAGGTGACTAATTTTGAAATTTCATCTGTACTTTTCTATGGAATAATAAAATGTATCATAAATAGTATTTGAGACAAACAATTAAACAAGGATTGTTTGGTGAATGTTCTATAGCATTCAAAAGATTTTTTTAATGAAGCATTTTTTTTTTTTTTTTTGGTAATTTGTGTTCATAATGTCCAATGTTATAAAATAGATGTAAATAATCCAAGTATTTCTGGATTCAAAATGTTGCAAAATTAAATAATAAATAAATTTATAATCTCCACATGTGATCTTGGTATGATTTAAAAGTTTTTCTTGTTTGTTTTGCTACTTGAGATGGAAATGTTTGTTTTCACAGCCGTGTTTTCACAAAATTTTGTTAACGTGCTCATTTTCGTTTGAACAGTGCTGATGAACAGTTGACAATCCAACTTATCCTATATTTGATGTTGTGAGGCCTGCTAAATGCTAAGTTGAAGTCCAGTGTTGGTATTCTTGCATTGCAAGATTAAAAGTGGAATGGCTTTTTCCTCAGCAGCGTTGTTGTTAAAGGATGATTCTTGTCGATACACAACATGCAGAGGAGAAGTTCTGTCTGATCTGACCCATGTCACAATGGGTCCAATTAAAGAGCAGTTCAGGCTGGTCACTCTGTTTTTATTGGATATAAGAGTAGTCATACCTAAATAGGAATTATAAGATGCTTTTAAACATATAAGCCAGCTAGGAAGAGTAAACCTCATACCCAGTAAGTTATGCAGGACAGTTTTCTGGTCAGTCTACCCATACCTCAGTCCCCCTCCATACATAACAGAGACCTCTGCCTGGTCTCAGAGTCAGAGGACAACTTATTTTGTGCATCAATATCCATAAATGTGCAAATATTATGCTTTTAAGATGGCATTGGCCCATCAAGTTTTATTGATCTTGAAGGTACTTCAAAAGGTAAACAGCAAACATTCAAATAAATACTTAAAGCTATATATTTGTTTACTTGGTGTAAAGACTTGAGTGTAATCCACCCTGTGGATCTACTTTGAGTGTATATTACCTATTTTAAAGTACTCTCACATGACTTTTGTTAGAAAATGATGTGATTTAAATAAGCTCAATTGGTGCCACTGTCAAAAAAATGAGAGTTGGTACACTGTTTCTTACATATAGATTTAGTTAACATTTTTTATCATGCAAAGCTTTCTGTTTCTGAATTGGGACAGATGTATCATAATAATTCGTCAGTGCAGAGCAGATGTGCCAAAATTGCTTGGAACCATTCAGATTTCAGTTTCCAAACAAGATATTAATACAAATTCTAAATAAGCATCCACTTGTTTGGCATTTTTAGACAGGAACAGCTCTTGGCAAATCATGTTTGCACCACATTTTGCCCTAAAATTAACTTTAAAAAGAAAATAGAACACATTGCAAACCATGTGAGTCAAACATGTCCGTATTTGAACAATTTCAGGATGCTTAGACTGAATAAACTTATTTCAACTAATTTAGTCAATGAGTAGATGTTTTTAAATGTAGTGTAGACTGATTTGGAAAAGTGAAACAAAGGACATTGAGTCTCATGATAAGTGTTACAGTTGAGCAAAGCTCATTTCCTGATTTAGTTCCTCAAGATAAGCTGTTTTCATGCACTTTCATTTTGCCTTCCTGGCACCATTGCAAACACGAATTGACAGACTATTACCATGTAAATAGAAATTACACAGACGGCAAATTGGGTGATGTGTTTGCTCTGTGCAGCTTTATAGATTTGGTTTGCATATCCCAACTATAATTTCAGAGCAAAGTTCATGAGGATTTGTTTTTCTCAGCTAAAATAGAATAAAAATTGCATACATTCATATAAAGCATATTTGGTACCTATTCAGAGGTTGCTTATAAAAACATCTTCGGTTAGTTATTGGTGTAAGTGCATGCATATAAGGATCGTTTTAATCACCCACTTTCTCTGTATGCATTGTTAACATTAACAGCTTGGGTTCACAGAGTGTGCTTTTCTAATATATACAGGACATCACTGAAGACACAGCACTGCACATATGCAAAGAATTCTTCTTTGAAGGTGTCTTCAAAAAAGTGTTCATTGTGTATGTGCACCCAAAATGCCACTTAGAAATGGAGAGGATTATAGAAAAGCCTTGTAGTTGTTTACCTGTTCCTTTGTTATAGCAGAAAATATCAGCAAATTAAATTTCACAGTCTGCGCTTAAACCCCGACTAATCCAAATATTGAGCCGGCGAGTGCATTTTAATTAAAGTACAGGGATCACAGAACAGAACTCCGACGATTCAGGTGAAAGGTAAAAATCACACCAAGAGACAGCAACATCCGCATCAAACAATGTCCTTCAAGTCAATAAACAGCAAGACAGGCTTATTTGCATCTACTATGCAAACACAATTGTTGTTTTTGCTGTCTGCAGAGAGCAACACCACTCGGTGTGTTCAGCACCACTCATTAGTCATAATAATGCAAGTTACTCCATTTTATTACCTGCCATCATAGTCTATGGTTAAATACAGATATCAAAGCACTGAAGACTAACTGGCTAGTCCAACACTTTCAACGCAGTTACAGCATGCTGTATGTTTTAATTGGTTGGCTCATTAAAAGAACATTTCGGAAACCAAACTGAACCAAACAGAAGATGTTTATTATGACGCATAAACCTATAATAAGTTTTACTATTATCTTTACCCCTGGTATTAATGTAAAATACAAACAAACATCCATCCATTCCTACTATCCTGCTCACTGCCTTTGGGGAAAATAAACAAAAGGCCACTAAAGGCCCAGTCGTTTTAACCGTTGTAATTATTGCCCTCATTCAGTGGCGGGTGGTCCACAGGGGGCGCTGTGGAGCCGCCCTCCCTGATGCGCAGGGATGGGGATTCTAAAAATAATCTATAAAAATAATTTAAAAAATGTATTAGCCAGTTTTTCTTAATAATGTGTGCCGATCTAATCTTAATTATTTAAAGAACCTTACCACAATTAATTTAACAGTGAATATTTCACGACAGACTCCTGTCAGTTCTCTTCTTGTGTAGTTACTATGGAAAAATAATCAATCAGCATCGCTGAATTTAATGTCTTTGGGGCGCTCTGAATTTCGCCTCCGCATGTAAGATGCGGGTTAGCCAGTAGGCGGCGGTAATGCGTATCAAACGTTTCTTGCTTACTGCCAGTAAAATCAAGAAGAAGAAGAAGACGCGGGAAAGTTTTGGGGTCGCTGTAGAGATAGTTTTGATGATTGAGGCAAAGGAAATCGAGTGACAATGCTGAGCATTTCAAAGATGGCCGGTAAGCTACAGCTTTTGTTCCTCTGCGTTCTTATACGTTTTAGCTACCATATGACTTTGCTCTTTTTTTGTTGTTTTCGTTTTCTGTTCATCAGCTGCTGTCATTTGTTCTCTGCTGATAATCAGTTGCGAATGTTGCTGTGTTTTTGATGCATATGTCTGGTTAGCACAGGTGCAGGGCGGTCGGGAAGTGTATCGATGGGGAAAAGGCAGACTGACATAAACCTTTTAAAACGGAAACAATTTCTGCATTCTGATTATTGAAATTTAAAAGTGTTGTGTTCTATCACCCCTGTTTCATACCGGACCACTTACAGCACCGATGTTAACGCTATAAAATGAACGCTCTGGTATCCCTCCGTGGTATCACCATGGAGGGATTTCTTTATTTCTTTATTTAAATGGGTTCATTTTTCAGAGGGATACACAGTGAGGGTATCGTGATTTTAGCTACCAGCAGCAGGAGCGGAGCTGCGCCAAGAGCTAACAGAAGCTAACAAACACTGAATAGAAGAAGAGCTGCCATCGATACAGTTGCAGCCAAGCATGATTTAATGTTAAACAATACAGTTGCTCAGAGTCTAAACTGGCATTGTTGTGCATTTAAGGTGTAAAGTTTACCTTCGACCAAACAACCCCCCAAAGGCATCCCAGC